>NC_052168.1:22626227-22751227 GCF_902713615.1 Scyliorhinus canicula | reverse complement strand
CAAATGTTTCAGAGAGAATATGGGAGGAGAGAGACATATTCGCCATCAGAAATAATCTCTTCTCACCCAAAGCGCTTTCCTCTATTTTCTAACCATTAGAGGTGGAAATTTGGACCCCGAGAGCAGGAGACCATTTATTTCAAATAACTGGTGTCAAAGTTTGAAGATCCGGTTCTCTCCCTTCAATTTGTGTTCTGTGCCACACACCCTCCCTCCTGCAGCTGTCTCCTCGGGCAAGCCACTTGCTCTGTGTTCTGGGAGGGCGGTTTTGTGCACAGCAGTTGAATGCCCCACGCAAACCTCCTCCCATCCCTCTTCATCCCATCCTCCCAGCAAATCCCGCCATTCCTAACTCCTGCCACCCGTGTTACCGACTGTCCCTAAGATACATCTAGCCGCCTTCCCAGTGATAGTGGGTTCCACGTTCCCACCACTCTCTGGTTAAAGACGTTTCCCCCAAAGTTCTTCATCCCATGAAGTGGCTCGAGCTTGGGACTCCGCTGGGAAGCTCTTGGCGGATGTCTACTCTACCAGATTCGTCGCCATTTTACCATCCTCTTTATCAGGTTACCTCTCGACCGAGAGGAAGGAGCGATCAGTGTGACAAGATGGTGCATTACCACCCAGACAATCCCTGGTATTCACCACCATCATTGCACAGCGCGGAATAGAGTCAGTGTGCTGTAAGAGCCCCATCCCCCCCCCCCCCCCCCACCACCATTTAATTTGCCCCCCCCCCCCCGTCCCGGCAATTCACAGTGGACTGTTAGAAACTACTTGTCACCGTTTGGTTTCGTACTTTGAGCAACGTACCCCACAGCTGCCTTAAGACCAAAGGCCATGACAGAGGGGTAAATTGGACCATTCGGCCCCTCGAGCCTGTCCCGTCGTTGCGTTGGGTCGTGGCTAACCTGGATTGGCTTTGATTTTGCCGGAGCTGTACAATTACGCGGAGGGCCCTGTTACCGTTGCTCAGGAATCAGCACCGTGTCTGCTGCGAAATGAAAACAAAAATGAAAATCGCTTATTGTCACGTAGGCTTCAAATGAAGTTACTGTGAAAATCCCCTAGTCGCCACATTCCGGCGCCTGTTCGGGGAGGCTGGTACGGGAATCGAACCTTGCTGCTGGCCTGCTTAGTCTGCTTTAAAAGCCAGCGATTTAGCCCAGTGTGCTAAACCAGCCCCTTACCAGCCCCAACTGCTAACGAGTATTGAGGCATGGGGGTTTGGAAATCCCCTCTCCGATCCACTTGCCATGACAAAGCTATACTCGTCTTTAACATTCCTATTTTATTAAAATGGGGCTGGTTTAGCTCACTGGGCTAAATCGCAGGCCAGCAGCACGGTTCGATTCCCGTACCAGCCTCCCCGGACAGGCGCCGGAATGTGGCGACTAGGGGCTTTTCACAGTTAACTTCATCGAAGCCGACTCGTGACAATCAGCGATTTTCATTTCATGTATCTCGGTGAAATATTTTGGATGGTTAAGAGTTAATTTGTTTGTTTTTTTAACCTCCTGATTTTGCGAATGGGCGCAGACGGGAACGGCCTTAGATGTCAGCTGTGGGCTGGGAAAACTGGCCTCGCTGAACAGTACGAGTAAGTTTGGTTTATCGGTCTGGATGGGGCAGAGATTAGGATTGCGCCCTCAGTCCTGAGAGCAGAGAAATTCACTGGACACCTAAGCGGCCAACGAGGTCGCTCCCTCGCCCCGGGTTGCCAACCCTCTACGCTTGTCCTGGGTCCTTCTGGGATTAGAGACCAATCTACAGAACACGGCTGCCTGCAAAACCAGGAGAACAATCATCGGTGTATTTACATATATATCATGGCTCCGTTTCTCACCTTCAGTCTTCATCCCATTCTGTTCCGTGTGATTGGTGATTGATTGGTGTTTGTTGAGGGTGTCGGAATGCTGGGGCCACTAGCTTTTCCCGGTGGCTTCGGTGGAACAGCTTGGCTCATTAGATTGGATTGGATTTCATTAGATTTATTGTCACGTGTACCGAGGTACAGTGAAAAGTATTGTTCTACAGTCCAGACAGATCGTCCATACATTAAAAAAAACATAGGACGTACGATAAACACACAATGTAGACATCAGTAGAGACGTTGTGTGAAGAGATCAGTTCAGTCCATCAGAGGGTCATTCACGGGTCTGGTAACAGCGGGGAAGAAGGGGTTTTTGAATCTGTTAGTGCGTGTTCTCAGACTTTTATCCTGCCCGATGGAAGGAGTTGGAAGAGAGAATAACCCGGGTGGGAGGGGGTCTTTGATTATGCTGCCCGCTTTCCCCAGGCAGCGGGAGGTGTAGACAGAATCAATGGATGGGATTGTACTTCTCCCTTGTCTGTCACGCTGCGCGATCAGAATCTGTTCCTTTGGTTGGAGTATTGTCGGCCCAGAATGCTTCTGTTTTCTACTCTCTTTTCGAAATAAATTAGACGTGACTGTTTGATTGACAGTCAGGCTGAGAGACCTTTCCCTACCGGTGTGGGTATGTGGGCCAGTGGCCAGAGTGGGCCATGAGGCTGGAGCCAAGGGCTGCAGAACCATGATGCCTCGGGGGATGTAGAGTTCACGGCCTGTGCCTCGTCAAAAGCTGAAGGAAGCAAGGTTTCTCCTGGAATAAATGCTGCCCAGATTACAGTATATAAACTCTCCCAGCAGCCTCGCCCAACACTGGGTGGGTGAAGTAATTACAGAGAGAGGTTTGGGGAACAGAATGGATCTCTCACTCTGCCTTCCTTGCCAGAAACGAGGTGGCCAGGGACATCCATCACTTCCCCATTTTTATGTATATTAATAAAACTATTAAATATATTGCTCGCTAATATTCAATAAGTTAGTTAATAGATAAACCTGGTTCAGTTAAGTGTTTTTCTGCAACCATTTCTTACCTTAAAAACTTTCCAAGCAAGTTGCAAACTTTGGATATTATGTAATAAGTAATAGCTGCTTCAAACGCGTATTCTTTCAAATAATGTTATACTGTCAACAAGATTAAGTGGATGGTAAGGAAACTACTTAAACGATATATCATGAAGAAAAGAGGAATAAGACTAATCATTTTCAGTTCAGCTTAAGCACTGGTTTTAGTGTTTGGTTGCCGGTGAGAATGCACGCTTGAGTGAAATTAATAGGAGGCCTTGAATGTATTTGGGAATCCAAAGAACGTAGGGTTAAAAATGAGGAGCCGGCTCCTGGTGTCACCCGTGGCCTCTCGCCTCGGCCTCCTGTCCTTTCCAGCTTGGATGGTGGAGGTGAGGTTAAGATTTGGCCTTTTGCCGCGATGCCTCCTGCAGTCGGATAGCCTGCTGGCTCAGACGGGGGCATGCCGCCCAGGGCCCCGTGGAACCCCCAGCCCCCTCCCGTCTTCAGGAGGAACCTGTGACCGGGTACGAGAGGGGGGGGGTGCACAGGGTGACCTCGAGGAGAAAGAGGGCGGAGCGGCAAATTTTAAATGTATTCCCAGTGTTGAACAAAAAAATCTGATTAATTTATCGTGCATTAATAGTGCCAGTTCAGGTTTGTTCAGATTTGGTGGGTAGAATTAATTATAAAGGGTGATTAGAGAAACTGCGATTATGAGATTCGAACAAGCAAATCATGGGGGAACCTTTGGTGAATTGATAATCAAGGAGTATGAATTTAAGATCGTTACTAAATGAACAGAGAGATTAGGACAATGTTTTTCAGAAGGTTATTGAGATATGAATTGTCCTCCCACAATTGATTTCACAGCAGACGTGGAGAATTGTTACATTTGGAAGGATAAAGGGAGAGAGAAATGTGCCCCAGGGAGTCGGCAATGGCTCAAAGGGGCTATCCAAACTCCAAGGCCTTTGGAGGTTAAGTGAGGCAGGACCTCTGCCCCCCCCCCCCAGCAAATCTCAGACGCCTGGTTTGATCTCGATGCCAATAGGCGAGAGATGTGTGCGGTCGGGGAGTGGCGGAGATTAATTAGACAATGTCACTTCGAGCACCACTGGACATCCACAAACAAGCCAAAATCCAGTAAGAATTGCAGGGTTGTTCATCCAGACAGGGGGGGGGGGACTCATCAAGGAATCCCCCCCCCCCTCCCCACACCCCCAAACCAGCCAGCACTGAGGGGGCCCCCTCCCCCTCCCGAGTGCCAGCACCCCTTCCACCCACCCACTCGCCAACTCTGGGCAAAGGGGTTCCATCACCCACTGAGCCATTTCAGTGCTATTTTGGGGTTGAACGAAGCTGCCCACCGTCAAACCGGATGGGAGCGGGGAAAAGAGGGGGATTTATTTGCTTTTTTTAATTGTTCCATCCCTAAACTGATAGGTTCAACCTGCGAGAGAGAGAGAGTTCTGCTGTCGGAATCGGTGTCTGTCATCTGAACGACTGAGACCGTGGCAGCACCGTGTGCGTGGGTTTCCTCCGGGTGCTCCGGTTTCCTCCCACAGTCCAAAGATGTGCGGGTTAGGTGGATTGGCCATGCTAAATTGCCCTTAGTGTCCTAAAAAGTAAGGTTAAGGGGGGGTTGTTGGGTTACGGGTATAGGGTGGATACGTGGGTTTGAGTAGGGTGATCATTGCTCAGAACAACATCGAGGGCCGAAGGGCTGTTCTGTGCTGTACTGTTCTATGTTCTATGTCACGAGTAGGCTTCAATGAAGTTACTGTGAAAAGCCCCTAGTCGCCACATTCCGGCGCCTGTCCGGGGAGGCTGATACGGGAATCGAACCGTGCTGCTGGTCTGGTTTAAAAGCCAGCGATTTAGCCCGGTGAGCTAAACCAGCCCCTGAATGGGAGACCCCTTATTCTGGGATTCCCCCATGAAGGGAAACATTCTCCCAGCCTCTACCCCGTGGGGAGGCAGTGGTGTAGCAACGTTGCCGCTGGACTGATAATCCAAAGATGTGCGGGTTAGGTGGATTGGCCGCGATAAATTGCCCTTAGTGTCCAAAATTGCCCTTAGTGTTGGGTGGGGTTACTGGGTTATGGGGATAGGGTGGAGGTGTTGACCTCGGGTAGGGTGCTCTTTCCAAGAGCCGGTGCAGACTTGATGGGCCGAATGGCCTCCTTCTGCACTGTAAATTCTATATAAATCACCAAGTTAGGGATGGGGGGGGGGAGTTGAGAATGAAACAGGATCCGTACGAGGAACCCCTTTGTCATCCTTCAGCAATGCTCAGAACCTCTGGATTCCCATTTCAGTCACGGTTTGCTGATAATTAAGATCGTATTTACGATGTTTTTGAATATGTATAATTCATAGAAAGTACCATAGTGCAATAATGTGCTGGGAGGGGGCCATCTGAGAGTGGACAGGATGTTGACACGCTCTGCCCACTTTGAAACTATCTCGTTCCAATGGGACACTGGATGGTCGAACTCCATCCTAGATTGAGGAGGGTAAATAGCACTGACTCACTCCGGGGTCTGTGCTGATGCAGGCACTGCTTATGATGAAAGAAAATGTATAACCCACAAAATCATCGAGGATCAGTATTTCAAATAATCCGAACAGGATTGTGGAGGCCAGGTGTTTGTGAGCAGTGAACTGTAACCTTACTGGATGGGGTGGGTAAAGATTAAAGTGTTATTTATGTGTCCGTGCCTACAGAGAAACCTGCTTAAATGGTCACTAGGAGCCTAAACCACCCCTCGATCAACTGATGTACGTTGTTTGCCAAGCGCAGTGTTAGCCGAGATTCACACCGTTCAGGAGCAGGCCATTCGGCCCATTACCAACCCCACTGCTATTTAACCCAACACTGGGGTTTCTACTCTCTTTCGAGTATTTATGTAATTCCCCTTTTGGAACTTCACATCGATCCGCTTTCGGATTTTAATAACGCCTTCCCTTTTTTTTAAAAGAACCCACAAAATCTCTCTTCTCTGCTTCTTTCACTAACTCTAGCTGCGATGCTCGTCGGTTTGCCTAATCTCCTCCCTGCCAGGATTGTGGAGTTTCGCACATCCGGGGAGTTGGAATGTACTTTAGAAAGAAAGTTGGCGGCGCAGTGGGTTAGCACTGCCGCCCCACGCCGCCGAGGACCCGGGTTCGATCCCGGCTCTGGGTCACTGTCTGTGTGGAGTTTGCACATTCTCCCCGTGTCTGCGTGGGTTTCGCCCCCACAACCCAAAGATGTGCAGGGCAGGTGGATTGGCCACGCTAAATTGCCCCTTAATTGGAAAAACATAATTGGGTACTCTTAAATTTATTGAAAAAAAGAAAGGAGCAAATCTCTGTGGCCTGGGTGACTGGGCTGTTTTTTTTTAAATTTAGATTACCCAATTATTTTTTCCAATTAAGGGGGCAATTTAGCGTGGCCAATCCACCTACTCTGCACATTTTTGGGTTGTGGGGGCGAAACCCACGCAGACACGGGGAGAATGTGCAAACTCCACACAGACAGTGACCCAGAGCCGGGATCGAACCTGGGACCTCAGCGCCGTGAGGCGGATGTGCTAACCACTAGGCCACCGTGCTGCCCGACTGGGCCGTTTTTGCTCGACGTCCTCTGACTGGGTGGCTCAGCGAGTTGGCATCCTTCCATCTCAGCAAGGCCTGTTGGGAATGTAGGCCTCAGGCCTCCGAGCCTTGGTGAGGTCAGACGAGACCGTCTGTTGCAACTCCAGGTCTGCCAAACACGAGGCTGTCCCCTTGAAATAACCTCAGCTCTGGGTTAACCCTCCGGAGTAATGGGATTAATCCGATTACAAAGGGCACACTTTAAATTCAGACCCACAGGTGTCTATTTGATGCAGGTTTGACTGTACGTTCGTTGATTCCGCACGGTGTTATCTGTATTAATGGTCTAACTGTCGGGGCAATCCCTCGGAGACGCCCCTCTTTCAGTTCAATAAATGTGTTTCCTTTTCACATGACCTCAGATCTACTTGCCTGAAATCTCATCATCATTAAAATCACTCATTACTCGGTATTTCCTTTAAGACTGGAATGAGTTCTTTTATTTTTCATGATTGACTTCTCAATGTATATGAATATTCCCGAGATCAAGCTCATGGTTTACGGGGCAGCAGTGAGACCCCCGCTCTCCCCACACACAGACACACACACACCCAGGCTCCCAGATGGGTCGGAGACGTGGCAGCCAACAACAGGCACCTCAGTTCATCGGAGAAAGGGGCCGGATCCTCCCGATCCGGAGTCAGGATAGAGAGGTGGTCCGGAAAAAAGCCGACCTCTCCCTGGCCAACGTGCTCAGTGCTAAGACGTTAATCAAGGCTGGTGAAAGCTGAGGGTGGCACAGTGGTTAGCACTGCTGCCTCCCAGCGCCGGGGACCCGGGTTCAATTCCAGCCTCGGGTCACTGTCTGTGCGGGTTTCCTCCGGGTGCTCCGGTTTCCTCCCACAGTCACAAAGATGTGCGGGTTAGGTGGATTGGCCGTGATACATTGCCCTTTAATTGGGTTAAAAAAAAGAATTGGATACTTTTTTTTAAACGTTAAATTTAAAAGTCTTTCTGATAAGGAACCGTCCCAAAATACCTCACAAACACTTAAAAGGCAGAAATTGCAAACTCCACAAACGGTCACCTGAGGTCGGAATCGAGTCCCTGGCACCGTGAGGCAGCCGTGATAATAGCCATGCTAACCATCGTGCTGCCCGGGTCCCTGGCACCGTGAGGCAGCCGTGATAATAGCCATGCTAACCATCGTGCTGCCCGGGTCCCTGGCACCGTGAGGCAGCCGTGATAATAGCCATGCTAACCATCGTGCTGCCCGGGTCCCTGGCACCGTGAAGCAGCCGTGATAATAGCCATGCTAACCATCGTGCTGCCCGGGTCCCTGGCACCGTGAAGCAGCCGTGATAATAGCCATGCTAACCATCGTGCTGCCCGGGTCCCTGGCACCGTGAGGCAGCCGTGCTAACCACTGTGCCACCCTCCCGGTACTTTAAAAAGTACCTGAATCTGCACCTTAAGTGCTGTCAGCTACATGGAGCGGGTGCAGGAAGGTGGGATTATAATAATAATCTTTATTAGTGTCACAAGTAGGCTTACATTAACACTGCAATGAAGTTACTGTGAAAATCCCCTAGTCGCCACATTCCGGCGCCTGTTCGGGTACACAGAGGGAGAATTCAGAATGTCCAATTCACCTAACAGCACGTCCTTCGGGGCTAGTGGGAGGAAACCGGAACACCCGGAGGAAACCCACGCGGACACGGGAAGAACATGCAGACTCCGCACAGACAGTGACCCAGCCGGGAATGAGGTAACAGTGCTAACCACTATGCTGCTACACTGTCCTTCAGATGGGTCGAATGGCCTCCTGTGCTGTAACTTTTCTATGGTTCTATCCTATGAATGCTTGTGGGGGGGGGGAGAGCGCACGTGGAAATCAGCAGGTCAGGCAGACCTGCAGTGGGTTTCCCAGCATCGTGGCCAGCGGACAGCGTGAAATTGAATTGACACGTGCGCTCATCAAGGGGCTGGTTTAGCACGCTGGGCTAAATCGCTGGCTTTTAAAGCAGGCCAGCAGCGCGGTTCGATTCCCGTACCAGCCTCCCCAAACAGGCACCGGAATGTGGTGACTAGGGGCTTTTCGCAGTAACTTCATTTGAAGCCCACTCGTGACAATAAGCGATTTTCATTTCGTTTCTTAAGATTGAAACATGGCTCAATAGGTTATCCTCGGGTAAGAACTGTGACTGATAAAACGGAAATGTCGCCACAGATCCACTTTCCCCTTTGAGGGGGAGGCTAGCTGACCGAGGGGGGGCGGCGGGGGTTATAAATTTAGAGTGCCCAATTATTATTTTTTTCCCAATTAAGGGGCAATTTATTTTTCACTGTACCTCGGTACACATGACCATAAATAAAATCCAATCCACCTAACCTGCACATCTTTGGGTTGTGGGGGTGCAAACTCCACTGGGACGGTGAGCCAGGGCCGGGATTCGAACCCATGTCCTCAGTGTCGTAGGCAGCAATGCTAACCACTGTGCCACATGCCACCCCTGGGGGAACCACTGCACCTCGGGCGAGGGGCACGGTTGCGAAGGATGGATAACCTCGGCCTATGCAGGAATTGAACCCCCGCTGTCGGTGCTGCTTCGCATCACAAGCCAGCCATCCAGCCAGCTGAGCTAAACCAACTGATGGGATAGTGGCCGCACCAACGCAGAATGGAAATTCTGGAAATTCCAACTCGAGGCTGAATGTTGCAGTGAAAGAGCTGGTGCAGTGTCTGGATTGGCCAGCAGGTGGTGCCTCGGTTCACTGACCTCATCACGCCCGACAGCATTTCAGAATCGTTCAAAGCAGAAGCTGTAACTATTTTATTTTTTCTCCCTTCTCCCATCTTTCCCGACTCCATGCCGGGTGAATTGTTCCGTGGCCAGCAGCACGTCTTTGTCCGACCCTAACAATCAGCCAGAGGTCAGGGAAGTGAAGTGGTTGCCAGGGCTGTTTGACTACAGCAGGCATCACATTCAAGTTCTAACCCTGACACCTCCAACCCCCTCCACACACACACATTCGTCTCATGTTTTTTAAAATAAATTTAGAGTACCCAATTATTTTTTCCAATTAAGGGGCAATTTAGCGTGGCCAATCCACCTACTCTGCACATCTTTGGGTTGTGGGGGCGAAATCAACGCAGACACGGGGAGAATGTGCAAACTCTACACGGACAGTGACCCAGAGCCGGGATCGAACCTGGGACCTCGGCGCCGTGAGGCAACTGTGCTAACCGCTGCGCCGCCGTGCTGCCCATACGCGTTTCATGTTGATCACTGGGACGTAAACCCAGGCTGACCCAGGAGGGGCTGCGATTGTTCGTAGCGGGTTTGCCGCCAACCCAGGTAAGACCAGGAAATGAAACGCAGAGAGGGAATCACAGGCCAGAGTTTGTGTGAGTCAGTGCATGAACTTCCTGAGCTGACAAGCGGTATGTTTGCCATTTTATTTATTACTCCCATCAACCCACTCAAAGTCGGACCCCTGCGTGTGCGTGCGTGTATGTGCACGCGTGTGCGTGTGCATGCATGCGTGGACGTGGGTGTGCCTGCATGTGTGTGAACGCATGATAAAAGCGAGTGACTGCGGACTCTGGAATCTGAAACAAGAACAGAAAATGCTGAACAATCGCAGCAGGTCTGACACTGTGGAGATAGAACGGGAGCTAACGTTTGGAGTCTAGATAACTCTGTCAAAGTTCCAGTCACCCAGACTCCAGACGTTAGCTCCTGTTCTCTCCCGACCCTGTCAGACCTGCTGCGATTGTTCAGTATTTTCTGTTTTAGTTTTGAGTGTATGTATGTGCGTATATATGTGCGCGTGTGTGTCCACATACAAAATGCCCTTGGGCTGTGTTGGCGTGAGGGGCTGTCAGCCCCACATCTGCTCATTCCACTCAGCACCTGGGGCCACTGGAAGGGTTGGGTTTAATGTGCTGTTCACATGCACACATTGAGATTAACGCCTCGGTTGTTGAGATGGGAGAGAGAGGCTCACTGCGTTTACAGAACGTACAGTCCTTCAGCCTCAACCTACTGAACTACAACTGCTCATGGGGTTGCCAAGGTCATCACAGCAACAGGCATCCCGGGCCTTGGAGCTGAGGGTCACACAACCAGAGGCTCAGTGTCATTATTAGGAGGGGCTTGTCCCTGAGGAGGTTTGACTGCCAACTTGTCGACAAGTTTCGAAACCCAAGTGTTGAGTTGTAACATGTAAAATTAAACCCTCGGATATGTCCATACACGTTGACATTGTTACACCGTGATGGGTTGAAACCTTCCTTCCTCTTGTGCCGTTCTCGCGGGATGGAGGATGTTTTGCTTCCCCGCTGGGGTTCTGAGGCGGCTGATAAATCCAATGCACGATCTGCAGACTCTGCGGGGCAGGTCGATGGGTTTGTGCGCTTCCTCCAATCCCTCGACTTCTCTGCACATTCCCGACGGTGTCTCTGTGATGAACGGTATTAATAACTGCTGTAAACGGTACCTGACCTTTAATACCTTGCCCCTTTAAGAGGCTCGGAACCCTGGGGGACTCCGCCTCTGGCTACGCCCCCAGGAAACGGTATATAGGATAAGGCTCCATGTGGTGAGCACACTTCTCTCGGATGCTGTTCAGTTCTCTGTAGATTAAAGCCTTTTGATTACCGACCTCGCTCTCGCGTCGTAATTGAGGGTGCCTCAGTCTCCCAATGTGTTCACCCGACCTGCCCAAATGAGCGCCTGCCATTTTGGTCAGTCACAAGCCAGGAACTCCCTCGAGTCACCGGGGACACGCTCTGGAGCCCTGCGTTCAAATCCCACCATTGGCAGATGATGAAATTCAAATTTAATAAAATCTGGAAATTAACAACCCATCTGGTTCACTAATGTCCGTCAGGGAAGGAAATCTGCCATCCTTACCCGGTCTGGCCTACACGTGACTCCAGACCCACAGCAACATGGTTGACTTAAATGGTATGGGGCTGGTTTAGCACAGGGCTAAAGGGCTGGCTTTTAAAGCAGGCCAGCAGCGCGGGTTCAATTCCCGTACCGGCCTCCCTGAACAGGCGCTGGAATGTGGCGACTAGGGGCTTTTCACAGTAACTTCATTTGAAGCCTACTTGTGACAATAAGCGATTTTCAAATGGCCGAGTCAGCCATTCAGTCCAAGGGCTGAGATAATTTGGGGTGGGCAATAAATGCTGGCCCAGCTAGTGACGCCAATTTGTAAGAATGTTAAAAAGGCTGGCTTGGAAGAAGATGCTTTTATTGCCTCTGGGTTTTACAGAAGCTGCAAAGGCGCTGTTATCGGTACTTCGCCAGTGTTTGAAGGTTCCTGCTGTAGGTTGTGTCGTGTCGTTCACCCTGGGGGGTAACACGGATTGCACACGATGCAATTAACTGATCAGGGGTACAGCAAACGTGGGCGTTGGTTCAATATGAGTTTTATTGAACTCACGTAACGAAGCACACAGCTGCCTGTGGGTTGACTCTCTACTACTCCAAGTAAACTAAAGCTAACTACCTAAACCAGGCTAGCTCTGAGCCAGGTGTAGGAGGTGTTGAATGATTTGTACACCCTGACTGTCACTGTAGCTATCGCCAGTGGAAAGAGGCCGAGTGCTGATGCCTCGCGTGTTTGATAGGTGGAAGCCCAGGGGGGCTCTGGTGTCCCCTCTTGTGATTGGTCGTGTTCTGTTCTGCATCTTGATTGGCTCACCTGGGTGTCTGTCACTGCCTGCTTTTACCTCATGATGTGAATGGGCGCAGATTATGACAGGTTGCCCCCTTTCCCCATGAAGCATTTAGGGTGCAGGGTCACTACTGCCCAGTAAACCATAAGCTTCATCTGTGGTTTAAAATCCTGGTCCTCTGATACCCTTCCCACTTTGCTGAAGAGTGAGCTGCTACTTCCGAGGCCTGAATCATACGTCAGGGGCAACGGCGCATTCCTTTGCATGCTCAGAGAGATGGAGGGAGCCGCAGGTTCATCTCATTCGGCCTCCGGTATCCTGGTAGTTAGAGTTAGGGTTAGGGTTAGGGTTAGGGTTAGACGATACATCGATAAAGAAGTTATTGTCCAGTCAGAGCAACCAATCTCTCCCAAGTTAGTCTCAGATAATGTATCCAACGTTATCACTTTCTGAAAGGAATCTATCTCAATTACATTAACAAAAAATTTCTTCCCACCTATCCCTTGGGAGCCCGATCCACAGATACACCACTCATTCACTAAATCAAATGTTGGGCCCCAGCTGTGTCAGGGTTCGGTTTTAGCATAAAATCTCTTCCCAGTTTCTGCAGATCATTTGGAAGCGGATGCCACGGACTTCCGATGGAACGATGGAAATCTGAGGTGGGCTTAAACAGCAGATGTGCAGGAGTACAGATATCTCAGAGAGCTGTACAGATATGATAGGAATCCTACAGTGCAGAAGGAGGCCATTCAGCCCATCGATCCTGCACTGACCCTCAGAAAGAACACCCGACCGAGAACATAAGAGCTAGGAGCAGGAGTCGGCCATCTGGCCCCTCGAGCCTGCTCCGCCATTCAATGAGATCATGGCTGATCTTTTGTGGACTCAGCTCCACTTTCCGGCCCGAACACCATAACCCTTAATCCCTTTATTCTTCAAAAAATGATCTATCTTTATCTTAAAAACATTTCATAGAATTTTACAGTGCAGAAGAAGGCCATTCGGCCCATCGAGTCTGCACCGGCTCTTGGAAACAGCACCCTACCCAAGGTCAACACCTCCACCCTATCCCCATAACCCAGTAACCCCACCCAACACTAAGGGCATTTTGGACACTAAGGGTAATTTATCATGGCCAATCCACCTAACCTGCACTGTGGGAGGAAACCGGAGCACCCGGAGGAAACCCACGCACACATGGGGAGGATGTGCAGACTCCACACAGACAATGACCCAAGCCGGAATCGAACCTGGGACCCTGGAGCTGTGAAGCAATTGTGCTATCCACAATGCTACCGTGCTGCCCGAATGAAGGAGCCTCAACTGCTTCCCTGGGCAAGGAATTCCATAGATTCACAACCCTTTGGGTGAAGAAGTTCCTCCTAAACTCAGTCCTAAATCTACTTTCCCTTATTTTGAGGCTATGCCCCCTAGTTCTGCTTTCACCCGCCAGTGGAAACAACCTGCCCGCATCTATCCTATCTATTCCCTTCATAATTTTTTATCTTTCTATAAGATCCCCCCTCATCCTTCTAAATTCCAACGAGTACAGTCCCAGTCTACTCAACCTCTCCTCGTAATCCAGCCCCTTCAGCTCTGGGATTAACCTAGTGAATCTCCTCTGCACACCCTCCAGCGCCAGTACGTCCTTTCTCAGGTAAGGAGACCAAAACTGAACACAATACTCCACGTGTGGCCTCACTAACACCTGAAAATGAAATGAAAATCACTTATTGTCACGAGTAGGCTTCAAATGAAGTTACTGTGAAAAGCCCCTAGTCGCCACATTCCGGCGCCTGTTCAGGGAGGCTGTTACGGGAATCAAACCATGCTGCTGGCTTGCTTTGGTCTTCTTTCAAAGCCAGCGATTAGCCCCGTGAGCTAAACAGCACCTTATACAATTGCAGCATAACCTCCCTAGTCTTAAACTCTATCCCTCGAGCAATGAAGGACAACATTCCATTAGCCTTCTTAATCACCTGTTGCAACTGTAAACCAACTTTTTGCGACTCATGCACACTTAATTTTTCAAATTAAGGGGCAATTTAGCGTGGCCAATCCACCTAGCCTGCACATCTTTTGGGTTGTGGGGGCGAAACCCACGCAAACATGGGGAGAATGTGCAAACTCCACACGGACAGTGACCCAGAGCCGGGATTGAACACGGGTTCTCGGCGCCCTGAGGCAGCAGTGCTAACCACTGCGCCACCATGTTGCCCACATCGCTCACACTTTACTGTGAATCGGTCCTGGTGTCTTAATAAAAAGCAGGAAAGGTCAAGGGACGGTCAATTCCAGCGCCAGAGGCCTGGGGTCCCAACACAAAGTAAATTAAGCCATAATTTGTATAAAGTTTCTATGATGTTTGGCCCTTGACTGATCCAATGACTTACGGGCGACAGATTGGTAACTGTTTATTTATAACAAGAGAAATAAGACATGCGCTAATTATAATAGAATAATGGGCAGCTAATCGACTACTCCCCCCTTTTGCCATCCCACCCTCTACCCAAACGCACACAGGGGGAGGGGTAAAAGTATTCGGAATTAAGATATGGAATTGAAGATAAGTGTCCTTGCTTCGGATGTTGAAGTTGTTTTTTCAGTAGGCTGAACTTCCTGGAGCGATTGGATGACTGATGAGGATCTTCTGGCTGTAACATTCAGTCCGAATCCCCAGACTGTGGGATTCCCTCTGGGGAGTCACTTTAACTTTTATTAATCCGGGCCTGTATTTGTTTTTTTTTTAATTTTTAAAAATATATACGACAGATCGATATGGTTGTTCAACATCCAGTGACAGATGAATAAAATTTTCTCCAATATTGACAAGACATCAACTTAACATTGCCAGAAGGGATGCCACACCTGTTCGGTTCTTGCAATAAGTCTCAGTTCCTTAGGGCGGCGTGGTAGCACAGTGGTTAGCACAATTGCTTCACGGCTCCAGGGTCCCAGGTTCGATTCCCGGCTTGGGTCACTGTCTGTGCGGAGTCTGCACGTTCTCCCCGTGTGTGCGTGGGTTTCCTCCGGGTGCTCCGGTTTCCTCCCACAGTCCAAAGGTGTGCGGGTTAGGCTGCAGAGACCAAATTCAAAGAGACTGATACAACGGTCATCTATATTTCATAAGTCAAGTCCGACTACAGAGTTTCCTTGTCTGCTCGGCCAAAGGACCGGCAACCTGCTTTGTAATTCTTAATAACGGGACCATTAACAATCTCAGAAGCCCAAAGGAATGTATAGAACTTTGTCAAGGTGGAGAGGTGAGGGTCACGCGATTCAGAAAAAGGGCTCTGTCCTGGGTTTGAATCCGTAGGGCGGCACGGTAGCACAGCGGTTAACACTGTTGCTTCACATCTCCAGGATCCCAGGTTCGATTCCCAACTTGGATCAATGTCTGTGTGGAGAGGGCAGCACAGTGGTTAGCACTGCTGCCTCACGGCGCCGAGGACCCGGGTTCGAATCCCAGCCCTGGGTCACTGTCCGTGTGGTGTTTGCACATTCTCCCCGTGTCTGCGTGGGTTTCGCCCCCACGACCCAAACGATTTGCAGGATAGGTGGATTGGCCACGCTAAATTGCCCCTTAATTGGAAAAAAATAATTGGGTACCCTTAATTTTTTTTTAAATGTCTGTGTGGAGTCTGCATGTGGTTCCTCCGGGTGCTCCGGTTTCCTCCCACAAGTCCTGAAAGACGTGCTGTTAGGTGAATTGGACATTCTGAATTCTCCCTCTGTGTACCCGAACAGGTGCTGGAATGTGGCGACTAGGGGCTTTACACAGTAACTTGATTAATATACAGGCCTTTGCCCTGTATATCGTTATTTCTTGATTGATTAGTGTTAATGTAAGCCTACTTGTGACAATAAAGATTATTATTAATCTTTCTACTGGGACTTCTAAACTTTGATACTACCACCTACAAGATATTTCATCTCCACCTGCTTATCCCATATTGGAGGTTGTTGTGGGAAAATCAACCACTTCGGGAGTCAGACTTGCTGTGTTCAATCAGTGCAGTTTATTGTTACACGAAGCTTCGGGAGAAAGCGTACGTACCCCGCGGTACGATAGCCAACTGTTTGAATGGCAGTCATTCATTTTATACTTTGAGTTCACAATGAGTCCAGATACAAAACAATGATCACCTTGTTATCTTTAAACATTTTATAGATTGTGTATCAGTATTTGTAAGCGTTTTGCCATTTACACATGGTTATAGTTAAAGAGGTCAAACAGTTTTCAGGTAGAGGCAGGAAAGCAGTATCGATTGTCCCTTTGTTTTAGCAAATGGCCCAAGACATTTGTATTAGCATATCATTGTGTACACCTTGGCTGAAGTCAGCTTTATTCAAGTGGTGTCCTGCATTTATGTATTTCTTAATCTTCCTGTCTGGCTCCCTTTGTCCTGGATCTGTTCCTATCTGTCCCACTGGCACCCCGCTGGGCTCCAGGTATCAGTTATGTTTGCTTTATTCTCTGTGTCTCCATCTCGTGTGCCAGGCAGCCATCATCTGTGCCAAGAGCCCTTCTGAACCATTTCCCACTTCAGAGGTCACCTCAACTGGAAAAGTGAATTATCCAGCATCAGCCTTCAACCTGCCCACCTCTGTGAAGGAATACATCATTGGACTTTGACTCAGGACTTTGGGCTCTTTGCTCTGTGGCCTTTGCCCTGTATATCGTTATTTCTTTAGCTCTCTTTTATTGAATAACTGCACAGGGGGCTATATAGTGACACCCACTTCCTGTTTTTTGTGTGTGTGCAAATAAACTGACCCTCTCAGTTTGCCCTAACTCAAGTTTGCTATGGCGGTGTGAGGGGAAATCAGGGCTGTTTTAAATTAAACTCGGTCCTGTCCAGAACAATTCATTGGGAAAATAATTCATAATGCAGAATTCATTCCAAATCTAAAGCTGCTTATTTAAAGCTAGACAATAACTCCATTCCTTAAAACACTAGCTTCCCATCTCATTATTACACATTGCTTAATCAAAATGATCATTTGTTCCCAATTTTCTGCTTGCTGAAATGGAGTTTCAATTATTCCGAGCAGATTGTTACAGATGTTCAGTTGAAAAATTAAAATCGCTTATTGTCACGAGTAGGCTTCAATGAAGTTACTGTGAAAAGCCCCTAGTCGCCACATTCCGGCGCCTATCCGGGGAGGCTGGTACGGGAATCGAACCGTGCTGCTGGCCTGCTTGGTCTGCTTTAAAAGCCAGCGATTTAGCCTGGTGAGCTAAACCAGCCCCTAAAAGTTCACACCTGTCACTCCATGCCTCTGTTTTCAGTCTGCCCTCTGGCCACATTACACAGAAGATACCAGAACAGAAACAGAACATTTTGGCCTAAACTGTCCGATTGTTCATTTGAACTGTGGTTGATTGTGTGGGTCTGGTAACTGATCTGTGCTCACTGTGCTTGAGTAGTCAAGCCTGGGTGCTGACTTCGAGCACAGTAAACAAGCACCACAGAAGCTACTAGAGGCCGAGCTGTGGGCACGTGTGGAGACATTTTGTGATTTCCCCCCCCCCCCCTCCTTATTTTCCTACTTCTTCTCCAACCGTCCCCTACCCCTGGCACCTCCTAGTTCTGGTCTCCCCCATGAGTAGAAACGCCTTTCATGATAATTTTGTCCTCCCAATTCTGGCATCATTCCGGTAAATCTTTTTTCACATTTTCTCTAAGTTCTCTATTTAAAATTTTTTTTAGAGTGCCCAATTAATTTCTTCCAATTACGGGGCAATTTAGCGTGGCCAATCCACCTAACCTGCTCATCTTTGGGCCGTGGGGGCGAAACCCACGCAGACACGGGGAGAATGTGCAAACTCCACACGGACAGTGACCCAGAGCCGGGATCGAACCTGGGACCTCGGCGCCGTAAGGCTGCAGTGCTAACCACTGTGCCACCATGCTGCCCCTTCTCCAAGTCCTCTATATCCTTTTTATCGTATGCAGACCAGAAACTGTGCACAGTATTCCAAGTGTGAACTCGCCACACCAAACCTCCTTCGGCGGCATCTTCCAAACCCACGATCACTGCCATCTAGAAGGTCAGCAGTCACATCACCAGCAGGAGGCCCCCCTCCAAGTCACTCACCACCCTGACTTGTGGGCAGCAGGGTAGCATGGTGGTTAGCATAAATGCTACACAGCTCCAGGGTCCCAGGTTCGATTCCCCGCTGGGTCACTGTCTGTGCGGAGTCTGCACGTCCTCCCCGTGTGTGCGTGGGTTTCCTCCGGGTGCTCCGGTTTCCTCCCACAGTCCAAAGATGTGTGGGTTAGGTGGATTGGCCAGGCTAAATTGCCCGTAGTGTCCTAAAAAGTAAGGTTAAGGGGGGGGGGGGTTGGGTTACGGGTATAGGGTGGATACGTGGGTTTGAGTAGGGTGATCATGGCTCGGCACACCATCGAGGGCCGGAGGGCCTGTTCTGTGCTGTACTGTTCTATATCGGCCGTTCCTTCACTGTCGCTGGGTCAAAAACCTGGAACTCCCTCCCTAACAGCACTGTGGGTGTACCTACACCACACGGACTCAATAAGCGGGTTCAATAAGGTGGCTCACCCACCACCTTCTCCAGGGGCAACAAGCGATGGGCAACGGAGGCTGGTCTAGCCAGCGACGCCCACAAACTGTGAAAGAATTTTGGGAAGTGTCAGGTTTAAAAAACATGGAGTGTGATGTGAATCAGATTTACACTGCACAGTGACTCAGTCTGAGTCTATAAGCGTGGTTCAGATGTACTGACATCCAAGTGATCTTGGTACAGTGGTATTTCTATCTGCTTTGCCACTTCTTTGCCAGTGTTAATCAGCCTCTCCATTTGATTTCCTGTGACTGCAGATAACGCACTCCCCTGAGTCGAGGCTGAACAGATCAATCTCACGCTGTGACTCGGAGCTGTACTCGCCTGATGCTGCGGTACAGGAAGGAACCCTGCGTGGGTCACATTGTCGAACACGAGCTGGATGTACGACCAGCATTTTCATTAGCAACCGCCCACTGCACGAAGCAGTAATTGTGTTTGTAACACTCAGTGCGTGACACAAGAGCTATGCCTCACCCAGAGTGCCCCAGAGAGAGGCACAGGGTGGCACAGTGGTTAGCACTGCTGCCTCACAGTACCTGCCACCCGGGTTCGATATTCTATTCTCGAGCGACTGGACTGAAATGAAACCCGTCACAGGGATCTAACTAATTAAATCATCCCTAAATACATAATCTCCTAAATCAATCCAATTTAGTCCTAATGGTTTGAGAAATCATCTTCTATCATTACATTCATCTCTACAACCTACAAACTGAGTTATTGGCAGACACAAACTACACGCCATGACCATGGGCTGGGGCTGGTTTAGCACACTGGGCTAAATCGCTGGCTTTTAAAGCAGACCAAGGCAGGCCAGCAGCACGGGTTCGATTCCCGTAACAGCCTCCCCGAACAGGCGCCGGAATGTGGCGACTAGGGGCTTTTCACAGTAACTTCATTGAAGCCTGCTCGTGACAATAAGCGATTTTCATTTTCATTTCATGAGGTGGACACCAATTGAAACTGCGACAGAAATTTCTTGATCCGGAGAGTGGTTAGACTGTGGAACCCGCTTCTACATGGAGCGGGTGTGGTTATAATAATTCCTCATTTTTTAAAAAATAAATTTAGATTACCCAATTATTTTTTCCAATTAAGGGGCAATTTAGTGTGGCCAATCCGCCTACTCTGCACATTTTTGGGTTGTGGGGGTGAAACCCACGCAGACACGGGGAGAATGTGCAAACTCCACGCGGACAGTGACCCAGAGCCGGGATCGAACCTGGGACCTCAGCGCCGTGAGGCGGTTGTGCTAACCACTAGGCCACCGTGCTGCCCCTATAATAATCCCTCATAATCTTCATTCGTGTCACAAGTAGGCTTACATTAACACTGCAGTGAAGTTACTGTGAAAAGCCCCTAGTCGCCACATTCCGGCGCCTGTTCGGGTACACAGAGGGAGAATTCAGAATGTCCGATTCACCTCACAAGCACGTCTTTCGGGACTTGTGGGAGGAAACCGGAGCGCCCGGAGGAAACCCACGCAGACACGGAGAGAACGTGCAAACTCGGCACAGACAGAGACCCAAGCCGGGAATCGAACCCGGGTCCCTGTCGCTGTGAAGCAACAGTGCAGATGACATTCAAGGTAGAGTTGCAGGAAGAGCAGGGGTGGCACATTAGCGCTGCAGCCTCTTTTAAAAAGATGCAGCGTTTCTTTTAAAACATATCTGCAGCAGTCACACACACCAACCCAGGTTTTAAACCCTTACTGCGCCCAATACAGATAGGACCATGAAATTCATACATTCATCACACTGCCTCCTGCCGACGAGAAACACGCGGCGGGGAGGCTGGGGAATCCGGTCTGCTGCTTCCATTTAAAGCCGGATTCTCCCGCGTCCTGATATTCTCCGCCCTGAGGCAGCGTGAGACCGACGGGAATCACTCCTGGTTCCACCGCCAGTGACTGGAATTGATGTCCAAGCTGGGGGGGGGGGGGGGCTCGGAGGACATTGGGATCGCCCAGGTGGTCGGGGCCATGGCAGAGCAGGGCACCCTGGCAGGTGCCAACCTGATCATGCCAGGTTGGCACTGCCGAGGGATGGGGCCTGAAAGGGTCAAGGCGTGAAGGGGGTCATGAAGGAGGACCTGGCCCATAGAGGGGTGTCGCTCACCTGGACGGGAGAGGTGGGAGGGTATGAAAGGAGATGGATCAGGGTGGGGAGGAGACAAATTCCAGTGACCCTTGGGGGGGGGGGAGGGGTGCGGAGATATAAGGGGGTTGGTGCTCGCGTGGGCTCACTGACCCACTCTCGGTGAAGCTGGGCTTGCCCACTCCAAAACAGCTTCTAACTGTGGGTTAACCAGCTGGGGTTGGTTTAGCTCACTTGGCTAAATCGCTGGCTTTTAAAGCAGACCAAGCAGGCCAGCAGCACAGTTCGATTCCCGTACCAGCCTCCCCGGACAGGCGCCGGAATGTGGCGACTAGGGGCTTTTCACAGTAACTTCATTGAAGCCTACTCGTGACAATAAGCGATTTTCATTTTCATTTCATGAGGTGGACACCAATTGAAACTGCGACAGAAATTTCTTGATCCGGAGAGTGGTTAGACTGTGGAACCCGCTTCTACATGGAGCGGGTAAGGTTATAATAATCCCTCATTTTTAAAAAATAAATTTAGATTACCCAATTATTTTTTCCAATTAAGGGGCAATTTAGCGTGGCCAATCCACCTACTCTGCACATTTTTGGGTTGTGGGAGCGAAACCCACACAGACACGGGGAGAATGTGCAAACTCCACACGGACAGTGACCCAGAGCCGGGATCGAACCTGGGACCTCAGCGCCGTGAGGCGGTTGTGCTAACCACTAGGCCACCGTGCTGCCCCTATAATAATCCCTCATAATCTTCATTCGTGTCACAAGTAGGCTTACATTAACACTGCAGTGAAGTTACTGTGAAAAGCCCCTAGTCGCCACATTCCGGCACCTGTTCGGGTACACAGAGGGAGAATTCAGAATGTCCGATTCACCTCACAAGCACGTCTTTCGGGACTTGTGGGAGGAAACCGGAGCACCCGGAGGAAACCCACGCAGACACGGGGAGAACGTGCAAACTCGGCACAGACAGAGACCCAAGCTGGGAATCGAACCCGGGTCCCTTTCGCTGTGAAGCAACAGTGCAGATGACATTCAAGGTAGAGTTGCAGGAAGAGCAGGGGTGGCACATTAGCGCTGCTGCCTCTTTTAAAAAGATGCAGCGTTTCTTTTAAAACATGACTGCAGCAGTCACACACACCAACCCAGGTTTTAAACCCTTACTGCGCCCAATACAGATAGGACCATGAAATTCATACATTCATCGCACTGCCTCCTGCCGACGAGAAACACACGGCGGGGAGGCTGGGGAATCCGGTCTGCTGCTTCCATTTAAAGCCGGATTCTCCGCCCTGAGGCAGCGTGAGACCGACGGGAATCACTCCTGGTTCCACCGCCAGTGACTGGAATTGATGACCAAGCTGGGGGGGGGGGGGGGGGGGGGGGGGGGGGGTGGGGGGGGGGGGGAGGGGCTCGGAGGACATTGGGATCGCCCAGGTGGTCGGGGCCATGGCAGAGCAGGGCACCCTGGCAGGTGCCAACCTGATCATGCCAGGTTGGCACTGCCGAGGGATGGGGCCTGAAAGGGTCAAGGCGTGAAGGGGGTCATGAAGGAGGATCTGGCCCATAGAGGGGTGTCGCTCACCTGGACGGGAGAGGTGGGAGGGTATGAAAGGAGATGGATCAGGGTGGGGGGTGGGGGGTGGGGGGAGACAAATTCCAGTGACCCTTGGGGGGGGGTGCGGAGATATAAGGGGGTTGGTGCTAGCAAGGATAGGGGTGCTCACTGACCCACTCTCGGTGAAGCTGGGCTCCAAAACAGCTTCTAACTGTGGGTTAACCAGCTGGGGCTGGTTTAGCTCACTGGGCTAAATCGCTGGCTTTTAAAGCAGGCCAGCAGCACGGTTCGATTCCCGTACCAGCCTCCCCGGACAGGCGCCGGAATGTGGCGACTAGGGGCTTTTCACAGTATCTTCATTGAAGCCTACTCGTGACAATAAGCGATTTTCATTTCATTTCAATTGTATGAAACTACGGGATTGTTGTTAAATACCACCAGTTAACTAATGTCCCTTCGGGAAGGAAATCTGCCGTCCTTACCCGTTCTGGCCTACATGTGACTCCAGACCCACAGCGATGTGCAGACTCTTACATGCCCTCAGACATTGTGGGTGGACCGACACGAACGAGGACCACAATCGTTCAAGATGGTCACGTCGATTGAATGTTTGACAAAAATCTTTTGTTTTTTAATAGGGGGAGAAACAGTTCACATTAATGGAACGATTGAGAACAAGACGGCAGAGATTTAAGGTAATTGGCTAAAACAGCAGCGGAGACACAAGGAAAACTTTTCACACAGCGAGCGGTTAGGATCCGGAATGTTCTGTCTGAGAGTGAGACAGATTCACACAGCGAGTGGTTAGGATCCGGAATGTTCTGTCTGAGATTGAGAGAGATTCACACAGCGAGTGGTTAGGATCCGGAATATTCTGTCTGAGAGAGACAGATTCACACAGCGAGTGGTTAGGATCCGGAATGTTCTGTCTGAGACTGAGAGAGACAGATTCACACAGCGAGTGGTTAGGATCCGGAATGTTCTGTCTGAGAGTGAGAGAGACAGATTCACACAGCGAGTGGTTAGGATCCGGAATGTTCTGTCTGAGAGTGAGAGAGACAGATTCACACAGCGAGTGGTTAGGATCCGGAATATTCTGTCTGAGAGAGACAGATTCACACAGCGAGCGGTTAGGATCCGGAATGTTCTGTCTGAGACTGAGAGAGACAGATTCACACAGCGAGTGGTTAGGATCCGGAATGTTCTGTCTGAGAGTGAGAGAGACAGATTCACACAGCGAGTGGTTAGGATCCGGAATGTTCTGTCTGAGAGTGAGAGAGATTCACACAGCGAGTGGTTAGGATCCGGAATGTTCTGTCTGAGAGTGAGAGAGATTCACACAGCGAGTGGTTAGGATCCGGAATGTTCTGTCTGAGAGTGAGACAGATTCACACAGCGAGTGGTTAGGATCCGGAATGTTCTGCCTGAGAGAGAGAGACAGATTCACACAGCGAGTGGTTAGGATCCGGAATATTCTGTCTGAGAGAGACAGATTCACACAGCGAGTGGTTAGGATCCGGAATGTTCTGTCTGAGACTGAGAGAGACAGATTCACACAGCGAGTGGTTAGGATCCGGAATGTTCTGTCTGAGAGTGAGAGAGACAGATTCACACAGCGAGTGGTTAGGATCCGGAATGTTCTGTCTGAGAGTGAGAGAGATTCACACAGCGAGTGGTTAGGATCCGGAATGTTCTGTCTGAGAGTGAGAGAGATTCACACAGCGAGTGGTTAGGATCCGGAATGTTCTGTCTGAGAGTGAGACAGATTCACACAGCGAGTGGTTAGGATCCGGAATGTTCTGTCTGAGAGTGAGAGAGACAGATTCACACAGCGAGTGGTTAGGATCCGGAATGTTCTGTCTGAGAGTGAGAGAGATTCACACAGCGAGTGGTTAGGATCCGGAATGTTCTGTCTGAGACTGAGAGAGACAGATTCACACAGCGAGTGGTTAGGATCCGGAATGTTCTGTCTGAGAGTGAGAGAGATTCACACAGCGAGTGGTTAGGATCCGGAATGTTCTGTCTGAGAGTGAGAGAGATTCACACAGCGAGTGGTTAGGATCCGGAATGTTCTGTCTGAGAGTGAGAGAGATTCACACAGCGAGTGGTTAGGATCCGGAATGTTCTGTCTGAGAGTGAGACAGGTTCACACAGCGAGTGGTTAGGATCCGGAATGTTCTGTCTGAGTGGAGAGAGACAGATTCACACAGCGAGTGGTTAGGATCTGGAATGTTCTGTCTGAGAGAGAGACAGATTCACACAGCGAGTGGTTAGGATCCGGAATGTTCCGTCTGAAAGTGAGACAGATTCACACAGCGAGTGGTTAGGATCCGGAATGTTCCGCCTGAGAGTGAGAGACAGATTCACACAGCGAGTGGTTAGGATCCGGAATGTTGTGTCTGAGAGAGAGACAGATTCACACAGCGAGTGGTTAGGATCCGGAATGTTCTGTCTGAGAGAGAGACAGATTCACACAGCGAGTGGTTAGGATCCGGAATGTTCTGTCTGAGCGGAGAGAGACAGATTCACACAGCGAGTGGTTAGGATCCGGAATGTTCTGTCTGAGTGGAGAGAGACAGATTCACACAGCGAGTGGTTAGGATCCGGAATGTTCTGTCTGAGAGTGAGAGAGATTCACACAGCGAGTGGTTAGGATCCGGAATGTTCTGTCTGAGTGGAGAGAGACAGATTCACAGTGTGGAGTCTATACGTTCTCCCGGTATCTGCGTGGGTTTCCTCCGGGTGCTCCGGTTTCCTCCCATTGTCCAAAGATGTTTAAAGTGGAGATGAGGAAGAATTTCTTCTCTCAGTGGGGAGTGAATCTATGGTAGTCTTTACCGCAGAGAGCTGTCGAGGCTGGGTCGTTAAGTATGTTCAAGGCTGAGATAGATTTTTAATTCGTGAAGAAATTGAGTGTTGTGGGGATTATGGTGGGAAAGTTGCGTGTTATCATATCAGATACTTTTTAAAAAAATTTCAATTAAGGGCCAATTTATTTTTGTTTTATAAATTTAGAGTGCCCAATTCATTTTTTTTTCCCAATTAAGGGGCAATTTATCATGGCCAATCCACCTACCCTGCACATAGAACAATGAACAAAGAGAAGTACAGCACAGGAACAGGTCCTTCGGCCCTCCAAGCCCGTGCCGACCATGCTGCCCGTCTAAACTAAAATCTTCTACACTTCCGGGGTCCGTATCCCTCTATTCCCATCCTATTCCTGTATTTGTCAAGATGCCTCTTAAATGTCACTATCGTCCCTGCTTCCACCACCTCCTCCAGCAGCGAGTTCCAGGCACCCACTACCCTCTGTGTAAAAAACTTGCCTCGTACATCTCCTCTAAACCTTGCCCCTCGCACCTTAAACCTATGCCCCTTGTAATTGACTCCTCTACCCTGGGGAAAAGCCTCTGACTATCCACTCTGTCTATGCCCCTCATAATTTTGTAGACCTCTATCAGGTCGCCCCTCAACCTCCGTCGTTCCAGTGAGGACAAACCGAGTTTATCCAACCGCTCCTCATAGCTAATGCCCTCCATACCAGGCAACATCCTGGAATGTGCAAACTCTACATGGACAGTGACCCAGAGCCGGGATCGAACCTGGGACCTCAGCGCCGTGAGGCTGTTGTGCTAACCACTAGGCCACCGTGCTGCCCTAGATGTCTGTTTCTAACTTCCCTGCATCGAGTGCAGTCCACATCGATCCAACCTGCCTAACACATCAATGCCATCAGCCCCTGGGGACTTATCTACCGTAATATTTTTCAAGACGCCCAACACCTCGTCTTTTTGGATCTCAATGTGACCCAGGCAATCTACACACCCTTCTCCAGACTCAACATCCACCAATTCCTTCTCTTTGGTGAATACTGATGCAAAATATTCATTTAGTACTTTGCCCATTTCCTCTGGCTCCACACATAGATTCCCTCCCCTGCCCTTCAGTGGGCCAACCCTTTCCCTGGCTTACTCTCTTGCTTTTATGTACGTGTAAAAAGCCTTGGGATTTTCCTTAACCCTATTTGCCAATGACTTTTCATGACCCCTTCTAGCTCTCCTGACTCCTTGCTTAAGTTCCTTTCCTCCTTATATTCCACACAGGCTTCGTCTGTTCCCAGCCTTCTAGCCCTGACAAATGCCTCCTTTTTCTTTTGACGAGGCCTACAATATCTCTCGTTATCCAAGGTTCCCGAAATTTGCCGTATTTCCTTCTTCCGCACAGGAACATGCTGGTCCTGAATTCCTTTCAAGTGACATTTGAAAGCCTCCCACATGTCAGATGTTGATTTACCCTCAAACATCCGCCCCCAATCTAGGTTCTTCAGTTCCAGCCTAATATTGTTATAATTAGCTTTCCCCCAATTTAGCACATTCACCCTTGGACCACTCTTATCCTTGTCCACCAGCACTTTAAAACTTACTGAATTGTGATCACTGTTCCCGAAATGCTCCCCTACTGAAACTTCTGCCACCAGGCCGGGCTCATTCCCCAATACCAGGTCCAGTACAGCCCCTTCCCTAGTTGGACTGTCTACATATTGTTTTAAGAAGCCCTCCTGGATGCTTCTTACAATCTCTGCCCCGTCTAAGCCCCTAGCACTAAGTGAGTCCCAGTCAATATTGGGGAAGTTGAAGATTTTACTTGTTTCCAAAATCTGTATACCTATCTGCTTCTCTATCTCCCGCTGGCTGTTGGGAGGCCCGTAGTAAACGTCCAACATTGTGACTCCACCCTGCTTATTCCTGATCTCTACCCATATAGCCTCGCTGCCCTCTGAGGTGTCCTCTCGTAGGACAGCTGTGATATTCTCCCTAACCAGTAGCGCAACTCCGCCAACCCTTTTACCTCCCCCTTTATCCCGCCTGAAACATCTAAATCGTGGAACGTTTAGCTGCCAATCCTGTCCTTCCCTCAACCAGGTTTCTGTAGTGGCAAAAACATCATAGTTCCAAGTAGTAATCCAAGCTCTAAGTTCATCTGCCTTACCCGTAATACTTCTTGCGTTAAAACATATGCACATCAGGCCACCAGACCCTCTGTGTTTCACAACATCTCCCTGTCTGCTCTTCCTCAGAGCCACACTGGCCCTATTCCCTAGTTCTCCCTCAATGCTTTCACCTTCTGACCTATTGTTGCTCTGGTACCCACCCCCCTGCCATAGTAGTTCAAACCCTCCTGTGTGACACTGGCAAACCTCGCGGTGTTGTGTTGGTGAGACCCACACAGACACGGGGAGAATGTGCAAACTCCACACGGACAGTGACCCAGGGCCGGGATTCGAACCTGGGTCCTCAGCGCCACTGTCCCAGTGTGAACCACTGCGCCACTGTGCTGCCCTCATGTCCCATACTTTGGGCCGTTTTGAAGTGGGAACCAATGTGCAGAAACGCTGCCGCAGGAGGCCACTTGGCCCCTCGTTACTGTGCTGGCCCTCCCCCGAAGGGCTACTTCCCATGGCGGAATAAATAAAATGAGCCAGGAGCCAACTTGGTTGCACTATTGCAAAAGGTGCTTTGCAATTCCACCCTGCCCTCCCACCCCCATTGCAGCCAGCCCCCCCTGCAGCCCAGCCCCCCTGCAGCCCAGCCCCCCAGCAGCAATGCACCAAATGCAATCTCAGCCACTCAGTCCCAAAGTAGGTCAACCTCCTGCTCAGGCTGCACGTGTCCTGCCGCGTGACGTATCACGGCCCGCCCCCTGACGCGTCATCGCCCCGGCCCGCCCCTCCCCGCGCATGCGCACCACCGACGGCCGGCGACGTTATGCTAATGAGGCGTTATATAACCGCCGCCACTTATCAGAATGAGGGGGGCGGGCGGCGTTTCCAGAAACAATGAATAAATAAAACTCGGCACCCGAAGGGAATTCAAACCCGCCGACTGAAATAAAACAACAAAATAAAACAACTCTATCCACCCCACCTCCACTCTCTGGACCAATGGAAGCCCGCGCCGCTGCATAGATTATGGTAATTACCTTGGATTAATTATGTTAATATATCCCAAAGGGCCAATCAGGGTGCTGCATGCTGATTGAGTTGCTGAATATGCAATGAGGCGGACGGCCGACGCTGCCTGAGGTGAAATCCCGCCCGGTCCCCGATCCCCACAGCCAGCCGGCCCGGTCCGCACCGCACAGCCGGCCCGGTCCGCACAGCCGGCCGGGTCCCCACCGCACCGCCGGCAGGGTCCCCACCGCACAGCCGGCCCGGTCCGCACAGCCGGCCGGGTCCCCACCGCACCGCCGGCAGGGTCCCCACCGCACAGCCGGCCCGGTCCGCACCGCCGGCCGGGTCCCCACCGCACCGCCGGCCGGGTCCCCACCGCACCGCCGGCAGGGTCCCCACCGCACCGCCGGCCGGGTCCCCACTGCACAGCCGGCCCGGTCCGCACCGCCGGCCGGGTCCCCACCGCACCGCCGGCCGGGGTCGCTGACCGGCCGAGAGGGAGATGCACCGGAAGAAGCCGCTGGGCGCCGAGCGGGAGGCCGGGGCTTTGCCCCCCGCCGCCTTCCCGCGGGTCCTGAAGAATCTGATCGAGAACCCGCCGCAGAAGCTGCTGGAGACGCGGCAGAGGCCGGGTGAGGCTCAGTAACCAACCCCCCCCCCCCCCCCCCCATACCCCTCCCCCCCCCCAACCCCCCTACCCCCAATACCCCCTACCCCCAATACCCCCTACCCCCAATACCCCCTACCCCCAATACCCCCTACCCCAAATACCCCCTACCCCCAATACCCCCTACCCCCAATACCCCCTACCCCCAATACCCCCTACCCCCAATACCCCTACCCCCAATACCCCCAATACCCCTCTCCCATACCCCCACCCAATACCCATACCCCCTCTCCCCAATACCCATACCCCCTCTCCCCAATACCCATACCCCCTCTCCCCAATACCCATACCCCCTCTCCCCAATACCCATACCCCCTCTCCCCAATACCCATACCCCCTCTCCCCAATACCCATACCCCCTCTCCCCAATACCCATACCCCCTCTCCCCAATACCCATACCCCCTCTCCCCAATACCCATACCCCCTCTCCCCAATACCCATACCCCCTCTCCCCAATACCCATACCCCCTCTCCCCAATACCCATACCCCCTCCCCCCAATACCCATACCCCCTCTCCCCAATACCCATACCCCCTCTCCCCAATACCCATACCCCCTCTCCCCAATACCCATACCCCCAATACCCATACCCCCTCTCCCCAATACCCATACCCCCTCTCCCCAATACCCCCTCCCCCAATACCCCTCCCCCCAATACCCCTCCCCCCATACCCCCCAATACCCCTCCCCCCATACCCCCCAATACCCCTCCCCCATACCCCCCAATACTCCTCCCCCCAATACCCATACCCACCGATACCCCTCCCCCCCAATACCCAACCCCCCCCCCATACATCCCCCTCTTCCCCCCCCCCCCCATACATACCCCCCAATACTGGGCAGAGGCCGGGTGAGGCTCAGTACCCCCCAACCATATCTCTTCCCCCCCCCCATACATACCCCCCACCCCCATACCCCTCCCCCCCCCCCCAATACCCATACCCCCAATACTGGGCAGAGGCCGGGTAAGGCTCAGTACCCCCCCCAACACACACACACACACAATACCCCTCAACCAATACCCATACCCCTCCCCCCAATACCCCTCCCCCATACCCCCAATACCCCTCCCCATACCCCCAATACCCCTCCCCATACCCCCAATACCCCTCCCCATACCCCCCAATACCCCTCCCCATACCCCCCAATACCCCTCCCCATACCCCCAATACCCCTCCCCCCGCATACCCCCAATACCCCTCCCCCATACCTCCCAATACCCCTCTTTCCCATACCCCCAATACCCCTCCCCCCTCCCCACCAATACCCCTCCCCATTCCCCCATACCCCCCAAAACCCTCCCCCATACCCACCAATACCCCTCCCCCCCATACCCCCCAATACCCCTCCCCCCCATACCCCCCAATACCCCTCCTCCCAAATACCCCATACCCCCCAAAACCCTCCCCCCATATGCCCCAATACCCCTCCCCCCATACCCCCAATACCCCTCCTCCCAAATACCCCATACCCCCCCAATACCCCTCCCCAATACCCCCATACCCCTCCCCATACCCCCCAAACCCGGCAGAGCCAGGGTGAGGCTGAATACCCCCAACACCCCTGAATGCACGCCAGTAACCCCGACACCAATACCACCGCCAATACCACCCAAACCCAACACCCCCCCCTCCAGTAACCCCAAACACAACACCCCCCCAGTAACCCCAAACCCAACACCACCCCCCCCCCCCCCAAAACCCAACACCCACTCCCCCAATACCCCCCAAACCCAACATCCCCAAATGCAACACCTCCCCCAACGCAACAAAACCCCCCCCCCCCCCGGAAGCAACCCCCCCCAAACGCAACCCCCCCCCCAAACGCAACCCCCCCCCCCCCCAAAAAAACACCTGTCCTCTGACTGACCTCCCCTTAAAACCTGGTCTCTGGCCCACACTCCCATACTGTTTTTGGAGGGAGGGGGGCAATCCGTAACCAAATCAGACTCTCTGGCTCCGTGTCCTCCTCCTCTCCCCTTTCCTCTGGGTGAACTATATTATTTTGTTCCGGATGTGGTGAAACTGAACATGATGTGGTGCAAGGTGATTGTTGTGGGATAGGGTGGCACCGATGCTGCCAGTGCTGCTAAGCTGATGTCTGTAAAATACTCAATTATATTTGAGCTCTGTTTGGCTGATAAATGGTGTTGGGTTAGCTCGCGTTGGCTTGCTGCAGGAAACCGAGTTGGCTTAAATGTTTTTTTTTCATGATTGGGGGGGGATGTGACGCGTGGTGGGCCACAGGGATCAATGCTTGGATGGAGTTGTTTTGGTATCAAGACTGGTACAGGTTTGGTGGGCCGAAGGGCTTGTTCCTGTGCTGTATTGTTCTTTGATGGCACTGCAGGTGTGGTTGTAAAATTTGCAGGCGACAACATAAGACATCGGTGCAGAATTAGGGCAATCGGCTCTTCGAGTCTTCCACTCGGCCCATCGACACCAAGGTAGGTTGGAAAGTAAATTGTGAAGAGGACGTAAGGAGGCAACAAAGGGACAGGGATGGGTTAATTCAGTGGACAAAAGTCTGGCAAATGGAGAATCATGTGTGTAAATGTGAGATTGTCCATTTTGGTAGAATAGGATTAAAAAAGTATATCATCCAAATGGCGAGAGATGACCTGTAGAGGGACCCGTGTGGCCTATTTTATGAATGGCAACATTTTTTCTCTTGAGGGTCGTGACTCTTCCTCAAAAGGCAGTGGAAGCAGAGTCTTTAAATATTTATAAGGCCGAGCTGGATAGATTCTCGATTAGCAAGGAGGGGGTGAAAGGTGATTGGAATTTAGTTACAATCAGATCATGTGAAGCAAGGCTCCAATCGTTTGATTACTTCAAGGGCTGTTTTTGAGGTGGGGTGGGGGCGATAGAGAGAAACCGCCCAGTTTAAATTTCTCGAGAGCCACATTTGGGTTTCCAGAGGCGACTTTATGGGTTTCGGGGGCTCCTTTCCCCACTGAGAGCAAAATTGGAAGAAAAGGGGTCAGCAAGGCTGGGCACTGATGGAAGAACATTGTTTCCCTACTGAAAGATGTTGCAAAAACCCACTCCACAACCCCTTCTCTTCCCTCCCCCCCCCCCCCTCAACTGTAGCTCTCCCAAGCTCCTTTGCCACCATCTCACACATTTCCCCCTCTTGTCTGCTCCCCCCACCCCACCCCATCCTTTAATTTATAGGAATAAATCATGGCAGGACAGCTCCAAGACGTGGTCTGCTCCTCTTGCTCCATGTGGCAGGCTGGGGACAGTTCCAGTCTCCAGGGTCAGCATGTGTGCAGGAAATGTCTCCGGTTACAGCTCCTGGAAGCTTGAGTTTCAGAGCTGGAGCGTCGGCTGGAGACGCTGTGGAGCATCCGCGAGTCGGAGAGCATTGAGAGGAGGTCACACCGCAGGCTCAGACTCCGCCAGACAGAGCAAGAGAGCGAGGCAGGCAGTGCAGGAATTTTGGATACTGTTGAGGGGAATGGCCTCTCGGGGGGGGGGGGGGGGGGGGGGCACAACAGCCAAACTCGTGGCACCATGGTTGGTTCTGCTGCAGAGGGGAGGGGTAAGAAGTGTGACGGTGCAAAAGTCATAGGGGATTCAATTGTAAGGGGAATAGACAGGCGTATCTGTGGCCACAAACGAGACTCCAGGATGGTATGTTGCTTCCTTTGCTTGGGTCAAGGATGTCTCGGAGCGGGTACAGGACATTCGGGAGGGGGAGGATGAACAGCCAGTGATTGTGGTACACATCGATACAAACCACACAGGTTTAAAAAAAGGGATGAGGTCCTAAAAGCTGAATACAGGGAGCTAGGAAGGAAGTTAAGAAATTGGACCTCGAAGGTAGTGATCTCAGGATTATTACCGGTGCCCCGTGCTAATCAGAGTAGAAATGACAGGATATATAGGATGAATACGTGGCTGAAGGGATGGTGTTGGGGAGGGTTTCCGATTCCTGGGGCATTGGGACTGGTTCTGGGGGAGGTGGGACCTGTACAAACTGGACGGGTTACACCTGGGCAGGACTGGAACTGATGTCCTCGGCAGGGTGGGGGGCTATTTGCTAGAGCTGTTGGGGAGGGTTTAAACTAATGTGGCAGTGGGCTGGGAACTGATGTCGGAAGGTAGTAAAACAGGGACAGAAACAAAAGGCAGTAAGGGGGAAAGTGTAAGGCAGAGAAGCCATAGTCAAAAATCAAAAAGGGCGACAGTACAAGGAACAGTGACTGAGGGGAGCTCAGTAAATAGGCCCAGTAATACTAAAAGGAATAAAATGGGAAGTAAAATCATAAATGGAAAGCGACGCAGCAGGTTGTTACATGAAGATATGGGTTCAACGACAAGGAAAATTAGGAGAAACATTAAGAGGAAAAATAACTTGGGAGAGGTTACTGAGCAAGGTGTTAAGATTCAAAACCGAGTGGGCAGCACTGTGGGTTAGCCCTGCTGCCTCACAGGTCCCAGGTTCGATCCCGGTCTGGGTCACTGTCCGTGTGGAGTTTGCACATTCTCCCCGTGTTTGTGTGGGTCTCGCCCCCACAACACACAGATGTGCAGGGTAGGTGGATTGGCCATGCTAAATTGCCCCTTAATTGGAAAAAATGAATTTGGTACTCTAAATTTTTTTTTTTAAGATTCAAAACAAGAGGTAAAAGCCAACATAAGTGTACTTTACCTGAATGCTCGTAGTATTCGGAATAAGGTAAATGAGTTAATGGCGCAAATCATCGTGAATGACTGATTTAGTGGGCATTACTGAAACATGGTTAAAGAATGGTTACGACTGGGAGTTAAATATCCAAGGGTATCAAACTATTCGGAAGGACAGAGTGGATGGTAAGGGAGGTGGTGTAGCTCTGTTATTTAAGGATGACATCCGGGCAATAGTAAAGGATGACATTGGTGCTATGGAGGATAAGGTTGAATCCATTTGGGGAGTATTACGGGATTTGTATGGGCGCATGGGACTCCGAGGGTGAAAAGGGTGTTTTTGGAGCGGGGCAGGGATAGGGGGGAGCTGGCACTGCCCAATCTCTGTGGGTACTATTGGCTGCCAACGCAGCGATGGTGCGTAAGTGGGTAATGGAAGGGGCAGCATGGAAGAGGATGGAGATGGTGTCCTGTGTGGACACGAGCCTGGAGGCGCTGGTAACGGCGCTGTTGCAGCTCCCTCCACCGAGGTATACCACTAGCCCGGTGGTGGCGGCTACCCTCAAAATTTGGGGGCAATGGAGACGGCATGGGGAGGAGGTGGGGGGCTCAATGGAGTCCCCGATACGGGGGAACCACCGGTTTGTTCCAGGGAGCATCGATGGCGGATTTCTGGGCTGGCACAGGGTAGGTATTAGGAGGTTGAGGGACCTGTTTGTGGATGGAAGGTTTGCGATTAGAGGGGAGGTTTGGGCTCCCCCTGGGGAACATGTTTAGGTACATGCAGGTTAGGGCTTTTGCCAGGCGGCAGGTGGAGGGGTTCCCTCTGTTGCCCCCACGTTGGGTACGGGACAGGGTGCTCTCGGGGGTGTGGGTTGGAGGAGGGAGGATTTCGGACGTATACTGCGTAATGCAGGAGGTAGACGAGGCCTTGGTGGAGGAATTGAAGGGTAAATGGGAAGAGGAGCTGGGTGAGGAGATTGAGGAGGGGGCGTGGGCGGATGCCCTGGAGAGAGTGAATTCCTCCTCTTCCTGTGCGAGGCTTAGCCTCATACAGTTCAAGGTGCTGCACAGGGCCCACATGACTGGGACGAGGATGAGTAGGTTTTCGGGGGCGAAGACAGGTGTGCTAGGTGCTCGGGGAGCCCAGCGAACCACGCCCATATGTTTTGGGCGTGCCCAGCGCTGGGGGAGTTTTGGAAGGGGGTAGCAAGGACGGTGTCGAGGGTGGTGGGATCCAGGGTCAAGCCAGGCTGGGGACTCGCAATTTTTGGGGTGGCAGTGGAGCCGGGAGTGCAGGAGGCGAAAGAGGCCGGTGTTCTGGCCTTTGCGTCCCTAGTAGCCCGCCGGAGGATCTTGCTTCAATGGAAGGATGCGAGGCCTCCAAGCGTGGAGGCCTGGATCAATGATATGGCGGGGTTCATAAAATTGGAGAAGGTGAAATTTGCTCTGAGGGGATCAGTACAGGGGTTCTTTAGGCGGTGGCAGCCTTTCCTGGACTTCCTGGCGGAACGGTAGGGAAATAGGCCGGCAGCAGCAGCAACAACCCGGGGGGGGGGGGGGGGGGGTTTGTTTGGTGGGAGGGAGAATTGTGCCAATGGGTTTGTTGGATGTAGCGGGTGGTATCTCTTTCCTTTTTGTTGTTTGTTTTTTTTGTTTGTGTAGTTGGGTGGTTGTTCTTGGGTTTTTACCATGGTTGTTTTGTTAATATTGTTTTGTTTATATTTTGTGAAAATCTTAATAAAAATGATTTTTAAAAAAAAAGTTGAATCCATTTGGGTGGAAATCAGGAATGATAAGGTGAAAAAGTCACTGATAGAAGTAGTCTATCGGCCACCAAATAGTAACATTATGGTGGGGCAGGCAATAAACAAAGAAATAACTGATGCATGTAGAAATGGTACAGCAGTTATCGTGGGCGATTTTAATCTACATGTCGATTGGTTTAACCAGGTGGGTCAAGGCAGCCTTGAGGTGAGTTTATAGAATGTATCCGCGATAGTTTCCTAGAACAGTATGTAATGGAACCAACAAGGGAACAAGTGGTCCTAGATCTGGTCCTGTGTAATGAGACAGGATTGATTCATAATCTCATAGTTGGGGATGCTCTCGGAAGGAGCGATCACAATATGGTGGAATTTAAAATACAGATGGAGTGTGAGAAGGTAAAATCAAACACAAGTGTTTTGTGCTTAAACAAAGGAGATTACAATGGGATGAGAGAAGAACTAGCTAAGGTAGACTGGGAGCAAAGACTTTATGGTGGAACAGTTGAGGAACAGTGGAGGACTTTAAACTAGAGATTGGGGGGGAAGGGAAAGTCAGGGAACCAAGAGGTGAAGGAATCAGTGGGAAGCGTAGCTGCTTAGGATTACAAAAAATCATGAAAAGACAGAGCTCAGGAGAGGTTACGATAGTCCCCATCTCACAAAATATGACACAGTGTATGGAAAGGCTCAGTAAACCAAGGTCCACCACACTAAGAAAACAAAAAGGGACAGTCAATAGGGAATTAAAGGTGCTATATTTAAATGCCCGCAGTGTACGGAACAAGGTAGATGAGCTTGTGGCCCAGATTGTGACTGGCAGGTATGATGTGGTAGGCATCACAGAGACGTGGTTGCAGGGCGTTCAGGACTGGCAGTTAAACATCCAGGGATTTACAACCTATCGAAAAGACAGAGAGGTGGGTAGAGGGGGCGGGGTTGCCTTGTTAATTAGAAATGAAATTAAATCAATAGCACTAAACGACATAGGGTCAGACGATGTGGAGTCTGTGTGGGTAGAGTTGAGGAACCACAAAAGCAAAAAAACCATAATGGGAGTTATGTACAGGCCTCCTGACAGTGGTCAGGACCAGGGGCACAAAATGCACCACGAAATAGAAAGGGCATGTCAGAAAGGCAAGGTCACAGTGATCATGGGGGACTTCAATATGCAGGTGGACTGGGTAAATAATGTTGCCAGTGGACCCAAAGAAAGGGAATTCATTGAATGTTTACAGGATGGCTTTTTGGAACAGCTTGTGATGGAGCCCACGAGGGAACAGGCTATTCTGGACTTAGTGTTATGTAATGAGTTAGAATTGATAAAAGACCTTAAAGTAAGGGAACACTTAGGAAGCAGTGATCATAATATGGTAGAATTCAGTCTGCAATTTGAAAGAAAGAAGGTAGAATCAGATGTAAAGGTTTTACAGTTAAATAAAGGTAATTACAGGCGCATGAGGGAGGAACTGACGAAAATCGACTGGAAGCAGAACCTAGTGGGAAAGACAGTAGAACAGCAATGGCAGGAGTTTCTGGGAGTAATTGAGGACACAGTGCAGAGGTTCATCCCAAAGAAAAGAAAGGTTATCAGAGGGAGGATTAGGCAGCCATGGCTGACAAAGGAAGTCAGGGAATGCATCAAGGCAAAAGAGAGAGCCTATAATGTGGCAAAGAGTAGTGGGAAGTCAGAAGATTGGGAAGGCTACAAAAACAAACAGAGGATAACAAAGAGAGAAATAAGGAAGGAGAGGATCAAATATGAAGGTAGGCTAGCCAGTAACATTAGGAATGATAGTAAAAGTTTCTTTAAATACATTAAAAACAAACGGGAGGCAAAAGTAGACATTGGGCCGCTCCAAAATGACGCTGGTAATCTAGTGATGGGAGACAAGGAAATAGCTGAGGAACTTAATAAGTACTTTGCGTCAGTCTTCACAGTAGAAGACATGAGTAATATCCCAACAATTCAGGAAAGTCAGGGGGCAGAGTTGAATATGGTTGCCATCACAAAGGAGAAGGTGCTAGAGAAACTAAAAGGTCTGAAAATTGATAAATCTCCGGGCCCAGATGGGCTACATCCTAGAGTTCTAAAGGAGATAGCTGAAGAAATAGTGGAGGCGTTAGTTATGATCTTTCAAAAGTCACTGGAATCAGGGAAAGTCCCAGAGGATTGGAAAATCGCTTTTGTAACCCCCCTGTTCAAGAAGGGAACAAGAAAAAAGATGGAAAATTATAGGCCAATTAGCCTAACCTCGGTTGTTGGCAAAATTCTAGAATCCATCGTTAAGGATGAGATTTCTAAATTCTTGGAAGTGCAGGGTCGGATTAGGACAAGTCAGCATGGATTTAGTAAGGGGAGGTCGTGCCTGACAAACCTGTTGGAGTTCTTTGAAGAGATAACAAATAGGTTAGACCAAGGAGAGCCAATGGATGTTATCTATCTTGACTTCCAAAAGGCCTTTGACAAGGTGCCTCACGGGAGACTGCTGAGTAAAATAAGGGCCCATGGTATTCGAGGCAAGGTACTAACATGGATTGACGATTGGCTGTCAGACAGAAGGCAGAGAGTTGGGATAAAAGGTTATTTTTCGGAATGGCAACCGGTGACAAGTGGTGTCCCGCAGGGTTCAGTGTTGGGGCCACAGCTGTTCTCTTTATATATTAACGATCTAGATGACGGGACTGGGGGCATTCTGGCCAAGTTTGTCGATGATACAAAGATAGGTGGAGGGGCAGGTAGTATTGAGGAGGTGGGGAGGCTGCAGAAAGATTTAGACAGTTTAGGAGAATGGTCCAAGAAGTGGCTGATGAAATTCAACGTGGGCAAGTGCGAGGTCTTGCACTTTGGAAAAAAGAATAGAGGCATGGACTATTTTCTAAACGGTGACAAAATTCATAATGCTAAAGTGCAAAGGGACTTGGGAGTCCTAGTCCAGGATTCTCTAAAGGTAAACTTGCAGGTTGAGTCCGTAATTAAGAAAGCAAATGTAAGGTTGTCATTTATCTCAAGAGGCTTGGAATATAAAAGCAGGGATGTACTTCTGAGGCTTTATAAAGCACTAGTTAGGCCCCATTTAGAATACTGTGAGCAATTTTGGGCCCCATACCTCAGGAAGGACATACTGGCACTGGAGCGGGTCCAGCGGAGATTCACACGGATGATCCCAGGAATGGTAGGCCTAACATACGATGAACGTCTGAGGATCGTGGGATTATATTCATTGGAGTTTAGGAGGTTGAGGGGAGATCTAATAGAAACGTACAAGATAATGAATGGCTTGGATAGGATGGACGTAGGGAAGTTGTTTCCATTAGCAGGGGAGACTAGGACGCGGGGGCACAGCCTTAGAATAAAAGGGAGTCACTTTAGAACAGAGATGAGGAGAAATTTCTTCAGCCAGAGAGTGGTAGGTCTGTGGAATTCATTGCCACAGAGGGCGGTGGAGGCCGGGACATTGAGTGTCTTTAAGACAGAAATTGATAAATTCTTGATTTCTCGAGGAATTAAGGGCTATGGGGAGAGAGCGGGTAAATGGAGTTGAAATCAACCATGATTGCATGGTGGAGTGGACTCGATGGGCTGAATGGCCTTACTTCCACTCCTATGTCTTATGGTCTTATGGTCTAACCTTCCAAGCGATTTTTCACAGTGCTCAGCAAAGGTTTATACCAACGAAAAGGAAGGACGGTAGAAAGAGGGAAAATAGACCGAGGATATCTAAGGAAATAAGGGAGAGTATCAAATTGAAGGAAAAAGCATTCAAAGTGGCAAAGAATAGTGGGAGACTAGAGGACTGGGAATCCTTTAGGGGGCAACAGAAAGCTACTAAAACTATAAAGAAGAGTAAGATAGCTTGAGAGTAAACTTGCTCAGAATATAAAAACAGATAGTAAAAGTTTCTACAAATATATAAAACAAAAAAGAGTGGCTAAGGTAAATATTGGTCCTTTAGAGGATGAGAAGGGAGATTTAATAATGGGAGATGAGGAAATGGCTGAGGAACTGAACAGGTTTTTTGGGGCGATCTTCACAGTAGAAGACACATAACATACCAGTGACTGATAGAAATGAGGCTATGACAGGTGAGGATCTTGAGATGATTGTTATCACTAAGGAGGTAGTGATGGGCAAGCTAATGGGGTTAAAGGTAGACAAGTCTCCTGGTCCTGATGGAATGCATCTCGGTGCTAAAAGAGATGGCGAGGGAAATTGCAAATGAACTAGTGATAATTTACCAAAATTCACTAGACTCTGGGGTGGTCCCAGTGGATTGGAAATTATCAAACATGACACCACTGTTTAAAAAAGGAGGTAGGCAGAAAGCGGGTAATTATAGGCCGGTTTGATTAACTTCAGTAGTAGGGAAGATGCTGGAATCTATCATCAAGGAAGAAATAGCGAGGCATCTGGATGGAAATTGTCCCATTGGGGAGACGCAACATGGATTCATAAAGGGCCCAACTAATTTCGTGGAATTTTTTGTGGACATTACCAGTGCGGTAGATAATGGAGAACCAGTGGATGTGGTATATCTGGATTTCCAGAAAGCTTTTGACAAGGTGCCACACAAAAGATTGCTGCATAAGATAAAGATGCATGGCATTAAGGGTAAAGTAGTAGCATGGATAGAGGATTGGTTAATTAATAGAAAGCAAAGAGTGGGGATTAATGGGTGTTTCTCTGGTTGGCAATCAGTAGCTAGTGGTGTCCCTCAGGGATTAGTGTTGGCCCCACAATTGTTCACAATTTACATAGATGATGTGGAGTTGGGGACCAAGTGCAAAATGTCCAAGTTTGCAGACGACACGAAAGTGAGTGGTAAAGCAAAAAGTGCAGAGGATACTGGAAGTCTGCAGAGGGGTTTGGATAGGTTAAGGGAATGGGCTAGGGTCTGGCAGATGGAATATGATGTTGACAAATGTGAGGTTATCGATTTTGGTAGGAATAACAGCAAAAGGGATTATTATTTAATTGATAAAATATTAAAACATGCTGCTGTGCAGAGACCTGGGTGTGCTCGTCCATGAGTCGCAAAACATGAGTTGGTTTACAGATGCAGCAAGTGATTAAGAAGGCAAATGGAATTTTGTCCTTCATTGCTAGAGGGATGGAGTTTAAGACTAGGGAGGTTATGCTGCAATTGTATAAGGTGTTAGTGAGGCCACACCTGGAGTATTGTGTTCAGTTTTGGCCTCCTTACTTGAGAAAGGACGTACTGGCACTGGAGGGTGTGCAGAGGAGATTCACCAGGTTAATCCCAGAGCTGAAGGGGTTGGATTACGAGGAGAGGTTGAGTAGAGTGGGACTGTACTCATTGGAATTTAGAAGGATGAGGGGGGATCTTATAGAAACATAAAATTATGAAGGGAATAGATAGGATAGATGCGGGCAGGTTGTTTCCACTGGCGAGTGAAAGCAGAACTAGGGGGCATAGCCTCAAAATAAGGGGAAGTAGATTTAGGACTGAGTTTAGGAGGAACTTCTTCACCCAAAGGGTTGTGAATCTATGGAATTCCTTGCCAGTGAAGCAGTTGAGGCTCCTTCATTAAATGTTTCTAAGATAACGATAGTTTTTTGAAGAATAAAGGGATTAAGGGTTATCGGGCCGGAAAGTGGAGCTGAGTCCACGAACGATCAGCCATGATCTCATTGAATGGCTGAGCAGGCCCGAGGGGCCAGGTGGCCTACTCCTCCTAGTTCTTATGTTCACCCATCTCCATCCTCATCCGCCTTCCCCATTCCCCCCCTCCTCTCCCTCGCTGTTCCCCTCTGCTCCTTATACCTGTCTCCTCTCCTGTTTTCTTTTAGCTCCGTGATTCCCGCGTCCCTAAATGTCAGACCCATATGCTGCACTGGCCTTGACACCCTGTGTGCAACTCGCATAGAGAAGCCTAGTTGATAGAACCAAGGTCATTCTATAAGTAGAAAAAATTGGATGGAGCTACATGTGAAACAGCGAAAATGTAACCTGACCTGGTCTGCAGTCCACGCCTCGATACTTGGTTTCCAGCTGTCTACTTTGTCCTCTGGTCATCCAGCAGCTGGGTGACGCAATTGGTGACAGCGCTGTCGAAAGTATCATACATGGTGGCAGCGAGTGGCTAGAATAACTGCTCCTCGACCTCCAAGCACGTGTACTCTCCCTCCCTAACGTCCACCCTAGCAAAAGCAGGAGGGAGGGCACCTGCGATTGGGGGAGTGAGTATCGGTGAGAGAATCTATGATTGGAGGAGCAGCTCCTCACGGGTTCTGTCTTTCCTACCCTACGTCTCCAATCAGAGTACACCGGGGCAACCAATATTTCCATCTTTCATCTCCAGCTTTGATTTTTCACTATCTGCGTTTTTGAGGGCTGTGTTTGGCCACTGCCCCTGTATATTTTGAACCCTGGTGTGAAGTGACACCCCTTGGCAAGACTAATATGGAACCATAACTGGCATTGATTTGAGAATTATTGATGGGCAAAGGAACTTTGGTGCTCAGAAGTGGCATGCAGAGTTGGTTGGCAAGGCAACCCAGTTACTTGGGTTTTTAAATGGAGGAATAGAATTGAAAGGAAAGCGTTCAGGAAAGATGCAGAGGCCTTCTGTACGTTGCAGAGGAAGTTTACCAGGGCTGAGGAACAAGACCGTTCTCCTAAGGACACCAAAGCTACAGAGGTGAGCTACAAAATACTTCAAAAAGTGTTGATCCAGAAAAACGATCCTTTCTGGCAAGTGAGTAAAAGCTATTGGTCGTTGGAGCCTTGAGCTAATTAAGACCTGGTCAATAGGACATCTACACCAGAAACATTATTAAACATTTCACTGGGCATAAAAATCCAGTGTTGTATCAATTGGATACAAAATTGGCTTGGCGACCGAAGCCAAAGGGTGATTGTGGAGGGTTGTTTTTCGAACTGGAGGCCTGTGACCAGCGGTGTGCCTCAGGGATCGGTGCTGGGTCCACTGTTATTTGTTATTTATAATAATAATTTGGATGAGAATTTAGAAGGCATGGTTAGTAAGTTTGCAGATGACACCAACATTGGTGGCAGAGTGGACAGTGAAGAAGATTATACAAGATTGCAACAAGATCTTGATCAATTGGGCCAGTGATCCGATGAATGGCAGATGGAGTTTAATTTAGATAAATGTTGAGGTGATGCAGTTTGGTAGATCAAATCTGGGCAGGACCTACTCAGTTAATGGTAGGGAGTTGGGGACAATAGTGACCAGACTCCAGAAGTAATTCATTGACTGGGGAGGGCATTGAGACTTGAAAGGCACTCGACTCTTTCTTTACACAGCTTGGCATTAAATTCTGTGTCCCCCCCAAAGTGACATGGTGTCCCCCAAAGTGGTATTTTCCTACATTAACGGTGCTATATAAATGGACGTTATTAATATCCTGCAAACGGCTGCAGTAGATCCTTGCACATTCACACTGGTCGACCACTTAGGCAAGTGAAGGTGACTGTATAATCCTCCCCCCTACCAGATGAGGGGGGAGGAAGCTTGCTCCGCTCTTTCCATTCTGTTTTCCCCTCCCCCAGTACATCTTGGAATGTTCAGCTATGATCGCAGCAATATTGGGGCGGCACGGTGGTTAGCACTGCTGCCTCACAGCTCCTGGATCACAGGTTCAATTCCAGCCTTGGGTGACTGTGGGGTTTGCACTTTCTCCATGCGCCTGTGTGGGTTTCCTCCGGGTGCTCCGCTTTCCTCCCACTGTCCAAAGAAGTGTAGGTTAGGTGGATTGGCCATGATAAATTGGCCCTTAGTGACCCAAAGGCTAGGTGTACGGGGATAGGGTGGAAGCATGGCCGCCTTGTGCTCTTTCCAAGGTCCGGTACAGACTCGATGGGCCAAATAGTCTCCTTCTGCACTGTATGATTCTAATATTTAAGGAGGGTTTATGACATTGGTGCTGTGGTTGTTAATGAGAATGGAAAGTTTTTTTAAAAATTTAGAATACCCAATTCATTTTTTCCAATTAAGGGGCAATTTAGCATGGCCAATCCACCTAGCCTGCACATCTTTGGGTTGTGGGGGCGAAACCCACGCAAACACGGGGAGAATGTGCAAACTCCACACGGACAGTGACCCAGGGCCGGGATTCGAACCCGGGTCCTCGGCGCCGTGAGGGAGCAGCGCTAACCCGCTGTGCCACCGTGCTGCCCATGAGAATGGAAAGTTGATTCAGTATTGTGACAGCTGTGGTGGCAGCCACTCCTAATTTACTCTGCACCCTGGAGGGGAACCCATGGTGGGCTGGGTGTGTTGTAGGTAAGCTCATTACCATCGTCTCATACCCTTCCGTCAGGCCCTCCTCATGAAACACCAGAAGCAGCATGGTGGTTCGAGGTGGAACACTGACCAGGAATACTCCAGCTTTCATCTTGGTTTTCAGCTGATGTCAACGAGAGAGGCTGTAAAGCTGCTAATTCTCAAAGCAGTGATAGGCTTTTAGCTTAGTGCCTCATTCAAGCAAAGTAACACGATAAAGTACTCGCTTCAGCGATTATTACTCTTTAAATTAACCAACATACCAAGGGAGCAGAACAAGCAGCAGTTCACCTGTTGGGTTTCTGGCTGGGTGGAATTACCTCTTGGTGGTGTTGGGTGGGGGCGGGGGGGGGGGGGGGGGGGGGGGATAGAATAGTGGACTCCTGAAATAGTTTTGGTTGCCATACTGGGATAGGTGGTGAGAGAATTTCCCCTGATATTTGTTTTCCACCCTCCCAAATTGCCGGAGGTTTTTAATCTGTTTTGTTTGCTGCTCGTGTTGGGCCAGACTAAGGCAAGAAACGCAATTTTATTTATATATTTTTTTAAAAGACAAATTTCACGGTGCCGAGGTCCCAGGTTCGATCCTGGGCCTGGTCACTGTCTGTGTGGAGTCTCCCCGTGTTTGCATGGATTTCGCACCCACGATCCAAAAATGTGCAGGGTAGGTAATTGGCCATGCTAAATTGCCCCTTAATTGGAAAAAATTAATTGGGTACTCTAAATTTATTTTTAAAAGACCAACTTGGGGCAAAATAATTCCTTTCTAATCTCTATAATAATAATCTTTTATTAGTGTTACAAGTAGGCTTACAATAACACTGCAATGAAGTTACTGTGAATAGCCCCTAGTTGCCACATTCCGGCGCCTGTTCGGGTACACAGAGGGAGAATTCAGAATGTAAAATTCACCTAACAGCACGTCTTTCGGGACTTGTGGGAGGAAACCCTCGCAGACACGGGGTGAGCGTGCAGACTCCGCACAGACAGTGACCCAAGGCCAGGAATCGAACCTGGGACCCAAGGCCAGGAATCGAACCTGGGACCCTGGAGCTGTGAAGCAACATGCCATGCCGCCCACTGAGCAGCACTTAGCAATTGAAGCTAGATTTCCAATATTCAGTTGCTGTTGGCACGTATGCTGTTTTTCTCCCTTTTGGGGAATAGTGGGGGAAGGATTCCAAACTGATTACCAACCCGTTGAACAGCGTTGAAATGTGGCCGACCAGTCCTGGCTTTGGACTCAAACCCAGAGCTTGTGGTCCAGCGGTAGTGGAACTACCCTGCACCCCAAGGCCTCCTCACGACATTCCGTGACAAAGTAAATCATTCACTGGGCATCACTGGCTTAGCCAACATTTATTGCCCTTGAGAAGATGGTAGTGAGCCGCTGCCTTGAACCGCTGCAGTCCATGCGGGTAGCTACACCCACAGTGCTATGAGGGAGGGTATTCCAGAATTTTGACCCAGTGACAGTGAAGAAGCGGTGATATATTTCCAAGTCAGGGTGATGTGTAGCTTGGAAGGGAACTTGCAGGTGGCGGTGCGACCATATGTCTGCTGTCTTTGTCCTTTGAGGTGGTAGAGGTCACAGGTTTGGAAAGTACTGTCGATGGAGCCTTGGTGAGTTGCTGCAATGCATCTTGTAGGCGGTGCCACTGTGTGTCATTGGTGGAGGGAGTGAATGCCAATCAAGCGGAGCTGCTTTGTCCTGGATGGTGTTGAGCTTCTTGAGTGTTGGAGCTGCACTCACCCAGGCAAGTCCTCCTGACTTTGAGTCTTGTCGATAGTGGACAGGCTTTGGGGATGAGGGGAGTTGCTCTCCACTCTTAACGAATTAGAAAATTTCAATTAGCCACATCTCGACTGCCAATTTTCTCTGCGGTTAACGTCTAAAATCATAGCATGAATAAGGCACAGGAGGAGGCCATGTGGGCCATTGTGTCTATGCTGACCCTCTGCAGGAGCAGCTCACTTAGTGCCGGTCCCCAGTTTATTCCCTGTAGCCCTGAGGGTTTGAGATGACAATCCAATTCTTTTGTGAATGCCTCTATTGAATCTGTCTTTCACATGCTCTCGAGCAGCGTGTTCCAGACCCTAACCATTCACTGTAAAAAGGTTCCCCCTCTCATTTTGCCATTGTTTCTTTTCCCAATTATCTTAAATCTGTGACTCTTGTTCGCGCTCTGTGGTAGCACAGTGGTTAGCACAGTTGCTTCGCAGCTCCAGGTTCCCAGGTTGAAGTCCTGGCTTGGGTCATCGTCTGCGGAGTCTGCACGTTAGAATATAGAACAGTACAGCACAGAACAGGCCCTTTGGCCCTCGATGTTGTGCCGAGCAATGATCACCCCACTCAAACCCACGTCTCCACCCTATACCCGTAACCCGACAACTCCCCCCTTAACCTTAACGTTCTCCCCGTGTCTGCGTGGGTTTCCTCCGGGTGCTCCGGTTTCCTCCCACAGTCCAAAGATGTGCAGGTTGGGTGGATTGGCTACGCTAAATTGCCCAAAGGTTAGGTGGGGTTACTGGATTACATTGATAGAGTGGAGGTGTGGGCTTGGGTAGGGTGCTCTTTCCAAGGGCTAGTGCAGACTCGATGGGCCGAATGGCCTCCTCCTACACTATGATTCCACCAATAGGAACAGTCCCTATCTCTGTACTGACCCTTCATACTTTTGAATACCTCTATCAAGTCTCTTCGCAATCTTCACTTCAAGGCAAACCACCCCAGCTCCTCCTTTCTGTGTAACTGCACTCCACATCTTCGGAACCAGATCTCGGTCACGTAGTCCACTTGCTCACCTGAAGATTATCCTTAGACTTTGTCCCATAGAGTCCTTCCAGTGCACAATGTCGCTAACTGCACAGGCATTAAACCGGCTGTGAGAGTCAGCACCATCCTAATTTGGGTGTCACCATCCGGAGTGTCCGACATGACGAGGCACGCCAAAGGGGCTCCACTCTCAAATGACGCTGAAAATGTAACACTTGTTCAACAATGATTTCCAGTTTCACAAAGCGTTTGGCCAAGGCACCATTTGTGGTGCAGCATTGAAAGCCATGCAGTCTAACACATTCCCAGCTCCTGCTTTCAGCTACGGCGAGGTTGTCCATTCCTGCTGTTGGGTCTGTGACAGTGTGGAAAATCAGGCCAAAGCTCTTGCCGTCCAATTATCCTCGAAGCCTGCTGGCCACGAGGGTGGGATAGCAGAGGCAGATCAGCAGCCGCGGAGCTGGTCACTGCCTTCAGCATAGGAGAGGAGGCACATCTATTGTGGCATTCTGCCTCTCCAGGGCATCAGCCATTTAACTGGGGTGAGAAAAGTCTTCACTTTGAACCTTTTGCAACTCCACCCTGACGGGCTGTGATTGCTCAGTCATTGAGTATATTCAAGAGTGGGATCAGTGAATGGAATGTAGGATACTGAGCGAATCGAGGGATTTGGGAATGGCGTGGGAAGATGAATTTGAGCTAGAAGGTCAACACTGACCCTATTGAGTCATGGAGCAGGTTACAAATGGCCAACTCCTACCTCTAACTCTTGAATGTTCTTGTGTTGTACTCTGCCAGCAGTTGCTATGAAGACCACGAGGAACAGAAACCACAGTCAGTGGTTGGATTGTGTTCAAGACGACTGATTTGGGTTTGAGGTTTCAGCGTTTGTGCACAGTTCAGCTTCTTTTCCTTTGGCTGCTGGCTGCATTTGGATCAATTTATCCCCAGGCCATTCAAGACCGACAAAGAACTAGCAGCAAGTGTTTTCATCAGTACTACCACCTTTTTTGCCAAGTGGGAGACTGATCAGGGTAGGGTGGCATTGTGGCGCGAGTCCCATTTGACGAAGGTTCATGGCGAGGTGGTGGCATGGGAGGAGACTCGGACTAAATTGCCAGAGTGAGTAGAGGGAAATACAATCGACTATTAGTAAGAATCTCGGGTTTTATATTTCCGAAATCTGATAACCCGTGACAGGATTGTCTGGAAGTCTGTGCTTCCTCGCCCACTGGTTCATGGCCTCGTGCACAGGGAGAGAAAATGCAAAGCCCGAGACACGAGGAGGGACGTTGTCACACGGCGAGTGGTTAAGGTTTGGAATGTGTTGCCCAAGTGTGTGGGAGGCAGATTCGATCAAGCATGGCAAGAGGGAAGTGGATTATTATCTGAAAAAGAAGAACGTGCAGGGTTACCGGGAGAAGGGGGGGGGGGGGGGGGGGGGGGGGGGGAATGGCATGTGGTACATGTTTGGAGGGCTGGTGCAGACACAGTGGGCCGAATGGCCACCTGTGCTGTAACAATTCTGTGAAGTGCTACATTACTGATTGGGCAAGGGAGAGGCAGTAGCTCCTTGCGCGACCGTACAGAATTGGCACCGAGTGAAGAGCAGCTGGTCTTATCAAACCTGCCGCACGCACCCCTCATGGTGGCTGGAGCATCGTCACTGAAGGTTTCCCTGGGAGAGGCGAAAATCAACCAAGGGCGAGAAGGGAAAAGAAACACGTGGATAATTCCCCTCTTCCCCCCCTCGGGCGATGAAACCAGTCACTGCGACCACATGGGCCAAGTGTTGTCTTTGTTGCCGGGGAGGCGATGGTGTTGTGGTATTGTCACATGAACAAGCAGAGGCCCAGGGTAATGCTCTGGGGCCCCAGGTTTAATTCCCACCAGGACAGATGATGAAAGATGAGTGATTACCATGGAACCATTGATCTGCTTCACTAATGTCCTTTAGGGAAGGCAATCTACCACCCTTACCTGGTCTGGTCTACACGTGACTCCAGACCCACAGCAACTTCAAAATGCCCTAGGTTCAAGGGTAATTAGGGATAGGCCATAAATGCGGGCCCGGCCAGCGACTCCTACATCTTGTGAATAGCTGCCCCAGTTAGGAATCCGTCCAACTCTCTCTTGAAGGCAGAGCCAGCACCTGTCACACCTTCCAGAGCCTTCCAACCCTTTAGAAGCAGAAGAACTACCCCCAACCTCTGGAGGAGGAGGGTCCACATGAACTAATCTTCCTCCAAGTAGGGCCATGCTCCACTCATTATAAACACCTATATCAACATTTTCAAACATGAGCTTGAGCTAATATTGTTGTTATGTCCTTGCTCTGGGAATGTTGCTGGGTTAGTCCCACCTTGGTCTGTCCCTATGCGGACAAAGGTGTCAGTGTCGAAGCCACCAGGGTTCATGCTCCTGATCACCTATTCAGCAACGTTTGCTATTTTGTTGATGACCTGTATTGACAAATAGCTTGCTGCCTCTCGCTGTCTAGTCCTACATGTGCTGAGTGACCAGTCAGGGGCAGTACTGGGCAGCACTGTAGCACAGCGGTTGGCACTGCTGCCTCACCGCCAGGGACCCGTGTTCGATTCCGGACTTGGGTGACTATCAGTGCGGAGTCTGCATCCGTGTCTGCGTGGGTTTCCTCTGGGTGTTCCCGTTTCCTCCCAAGGCCGAAAGATGTGCAGGTTAGGTGGATTGGCCATGCTCGATGCGTGGGAGTGGGGATTTAGGATTGGGGAGTGGGCCTAGATAGGGTGCTCTTCCAGTGGATTGACACAGACTCGATGGGCCAAATGGCTTCGTAAGGCTTCTATGGTGTCGTGTGAGAATACCTTTAAAAAACGGGGGGTTATCAAATAGCTGTAGTGGATGTACCTTTAAGAAATAGGTGTTTATCAGTGATGTCAGAGTGGGTGGAGCTAGGCTGTCTGTCTGCTTTTACTTTCACTTGGGCTCACAGCTACAGGGTGTGTTTAGTTTCATTTTGGATTTGGAGAAGCTGCAGTTACAGCAAGATGTGTAGGAATCTCTGCAAGCTAAAGCATGTTCATTTGGTGATTTCAAAGTGGTAACTGTTCTCAGTAGTGAAGTTAAACCTGATGTCTTTCTGTAAAAAGGGTTCTTTTTGTCTTATGGATGTTGCAAGGAAAGATTAAGAGTTACTTATAGAGTACTGTATTCTTTGGGGGGATTTATTGGTGTTGATAGTTGTTAAGATGTTTCGTGTGGGTTTATAAAGTCTTAACTGGTTTCATAAATAAACAGTGTTTTAATTTAAAAGCACTGTAGATTTCTGTTGCATCACATCTGCAGAGTAGGCCCGTGTGCTCCCCATAACCACAGTCTATTAAAAGTTGTGGGTCAGGTGAACTCCCATGATACACTTTGGGGTTCTCTAAACCCTGGCCCATAAAAATGAATACTGTAGGAAAACCATGCTGTCAGACCAGTTTCCTCCCTCTTTGGGCTAGCAATTGAATCTTGGTGAGCAAGGGAACATTAAAATGCTATGTACTTTGAGAAATTAGGATCTTATAATCCAAACTGAAAACAAGTGTCTGCCTCAGTGATGTTTTCCCCTCTGCAGCTGACCCTTTCGATTTAGCCGAATACCTCAAGAGTACAACCAGATAGAGTGATTAGAAGATCCTAATTTCCCCCTCGCCAGCAGAACATTTTTCTCCCATTTGTCCTGTCCTTTTTATTAAAAGTAACAGTGTCAGCCTTTCTTGCAGTGCGTCTTCACCACAGAACTCTCGTACTCCAAATCGCAGCCTCCACCATTCCCACAGAGCTATTCAGCACTGACCTATTTTTGCGTCTTTATTTAGTTCATTAGCACATAAGAGATGGGAGCAGATTTTCGGCACTTCGAGACTGCTACGTCACTCCATAAGAGGGTGGCTGATTGTCTACCTGAGGCACACTCACTTTCCCATCCTATCCTCGTGCCCTTTTCATTCCCTTGGTATCCAAACATCTGCCAGCCTCTGACTTGGATGTACACAATGAATGAGCGCCTACAACTCCCTGGGGTAGAGACTTTCAAAGGGAAATGTTCTTGTTCCAAAATGGCCAACCCTTTTTATTGTGACGTTCAATTCTGGATCTCGCCCACCCAGCCCAGAGAAATATTCTCCAGCATCCAGGCTGGGCCGCAAGGGAGATGGTTGGATGATTCCGACGTCAATCACGTCTGGATCTCCCTCATTGACATGGTGTCCGTATTCGCTCTGCACTGGGGGGGAGGCAGGCGGGTGCGATGTGATGAAATTGGCCGCAGCTGCCCCGATGGTGCTGTGAGCTGCACCGCGTGCAGATTGGCAAAGACCTGGAATCGCACAGAGTTGTTTTTAGCCAGGGCAGCATCTGGGGCCACGTACAGCGGTTGCTGTTAAAGAATGCAACCAGTTAATCAGGATCTCTGCTTGCTCGGGAAAGCATCAGAATTGGGTGCTTGCATCTCGGACAACACCAGGGGGCATAGATTTACAGTAAGGAAGTTTAGAGGGGGTACGAGGAATACCTTTTTCACCCAGAGGGTGGTGGAGGCAGAGGCCCTCCTAATTCCTGCGTGCTTAGGAAGCCGAGGCAGACAAGGCTATGGGCCAAGTGCTGGAAAATGGGATTAGAATGGTGAGGTGGTGGTTTGGTGCTGACGCGATGGGCCTTTCTGTACTGTAACACAACATGATTGGATGTGATGGCGATGCTTCATGTGGACGAATAGCCTCCAGAAACTGCCAAGACAAGGTGCTAAAGGGCACTTAGTGTTTCTCAGCGATAGAGACCAAATGGAGGTTCTTTCCCTGTCCAAGGGTCTGTGTGGAGTTTGCACATTCTCCCCGTGTCTGCGTGGGTCTCACCCCCACAACCCAAAGATGTGCAGGGTAGGTGAATTGGCCACGATAAATTGCCCCTTAATTGGGGGGGGGGGGAGAATTGGGTACACTAAATGTAAAAGAAAAGGGACCACAATGGACACATGCTGACAGAAGAAAACCTGTTTTTAATTTTATTCAGGAAAGGACGAGGACAAGGAGAAGAATGTGGATGAAGCAGCCAGCAGCAACACAGCAGCATCTGCCTCCCTCATGCCAACCATCTGGGATAAGACTATTCCCTATGACGGCGAGACCTTTCACCTCGAGTACATGGATCTAGATGAATTCCTGTTGGAAAATGGCATTCCAGATGGCTCGAGCCAGTTCGCACTGCAGGACGGCCTCTTGCCAGTGGTGGAGCTGGAAGAGAAGGCCTTGTCTTCTACCCTGTCCTCTCCTCTTTCCAGGAGTATGACGTATTCTGAAGTGGACAGCGATGGTGGGTTCTGATTGATTGGATTGGCTTGAGGAGAGACTGAGTAGACTGGGACTATACTCATTGGAATTTAGAAGAATGAGGGGGGGGGGGGATCGTATAGAAATATATAAAATTATGAAGGGTATAGATAAGATAGAAGCGATGCTCTTATAATATAATCTTCCTTTTTCGTAGCTTGATCTCGGTGATGTAACTCCAAGCTTTGTTTTGGATTAAAACCATCCAATCAGAAGAAAATCTCTACAGGATGTGATGATTGGGGGCGGCATGGTGCAGTGGTTAGCGCTGCTGCCTCACGGCGCCGAGGACCCGGGTTCAATCCCGGCCCCGGGTCACAGTGCGATTGGAGTTTGCACATTCTCCCCATGTCGCGTGGGTCTACCCCCCACAACATAAAGATGTACCGGGAAGGTGGATTGGCCATGCTAAATTCCCCTTAATTGGGAAGAAAGAATTGGGTACTCTTTTATTAAAAAAAAAATTTTAAATTTTTTTTCAAAACTCTGACTGAGGAATGAATTGTTTTTTTTTCAGCCAAGTCTTGTGTTGTCCCTGAGCAGTTGTGGGTCTTGTTGAAATAAGTCGCTTTTAGTTACCTAAAATGTTTAGGTTACTCCAGTGTAAAATGAGAGAGGACAAAATAATTTGTCATCTTCTCCCCGTGCTTTGTTTCACGATTTAAAGGTGAGGGCAGCACGGTAGCATGGTGGTTAGCATAAATGCTTCATAGCTCCAGGGTCCCAGGTCCGATTCCCGGCTGGGTCACTGTCTGTGCGGAGTCTGCACGTCCTCCCCGTGTGTGCGTGGGTTTCCTCCGGGTGCTCCGGTTTCCTCCCACAGTCCAAAGATGTGCGGGTTAGGTGGATTGGCCATGCTAAATTGCCCGTAGTGTCCTAAAAAGTAAGGGTAAGAGGTGGGGTTGTTGGGTTACGGGTATAGGGTGGATACGTGGGTTTGAGTAGGGTGATCATTGCTTGGCACAACATCGAGGGCCGAAGGGCCTGTTCTGTGCTATATTGTTCTATGTTCTATAACAGATCTGTTCCTGTGCTCTCTCACATTCTAGAAGAAGATGAGAGGACGCCTGTACGGACCACTCCAAACTCTGACCTGGATGTGATTGATGTTCTGGTGAACTTTGACCCAGACCCCACGGACCTGGCGCTGTCCAGCGTTCCCGGGGGCGAGCTCTTCAATCCTCGGAAGCACAAGTTCAGCGACGAAGAGCTCAAACCACAGCCCATGATTAAGAAGGCGAGAAAGATCTACGTTCCGGCTGAGCAAAAGGTACCTGTCCACCAACCTCTCTGCTGCCCGCTGCCGTTAAAATGAAACTCTGCATTTGGCAGCCCTTGCTCCAGACCCATCACTTTGTCTTTCACCAGTTGATTCCTGGGAGGCAGAGGCTTTTGAGCTCTGTTGCTGAGCGGAACACACTGCTCTGCAACAACTTTTGTTCCGTTGGCTGACAAGGCGACCAGGCTTGATCAGCGCTTCTGTGTCACGTTATTTGATCTTAGTTTGGAATAATTCCCGTACCAGCCTCCCTGAACAGGCACCGCAATGTGGCGACTGGGGGCTTTTCACAGTAACTTCATTTGAAGCCTACCCGTGACAATAAGCGATTTTCATTTCATAATGTTTGGATGCTATTGTTGACCTCGGTGCATCCAGACCAAGGAGGGGGAATTGGTTGCAGACCGCATCAGGCCTGGTGTACATTCGATACCAATTTTAATAATCTGCCTATACTAAATGTCACAGCGCCAAGGACCCCAGCTTCGATTCTGGCTTTGGGTGACTGTGGAGTTTGCAAGTCTGGCGTGTGGCACGGTGACTGCCTCATGGCACAGAGGACTTGGGTTCGATCCTGGCCCCAGGTCATTGTCCGTGTGGAGTTTGCGCATTCTTCCCTTTCAAAGAACAATTCAGCACAGTAACAGGCCCTTCAGCCCTCCAAGCCTGTGCCGATCACGTGTCCTATCTTCTCCTGCACATCTCCACTGAACCTATTCATTTAAAAAATTTTTTTTATAAATTTAGATTACCCAATTATTTTTTCCAATTAAGGGACAATTTAGCGTGGCCAATCCACCTACTCTGCACATTTTTGGGTTGTGGGGGCGAAACCCACGCAGACACGGGGAGAATGTGCAAACTCCACACGGACAGTGACCCAGAGCCGGGATCGAACCTGGGACCTCAGCGCCGTGAGGCGGTTGTGCTAACCACTAGGCCACCGTGCTGCCCCACTGAACCTATTCAGACTCGATGGGCTGAATGGCCTCCTTCTGCAGTAGGATCCTATGGATCCTATGGATTCTTGATTGCATGCCTATAGAATGGTTAGCTACTGGAATCCTTGAAGCATTTGTGAAGTAGTACTTTCAGAAGAGGAAGTGGGAATATTGGGCAGAGGAGCTCTTTTACGTTCTTGAATCCTAGAATGATGCAGCACTGAAGGAGGCCACTTGGCCCGTCGTGCCTGTGCCAGATCTCTGAAAGAGCTATCCAATTAGCCCCTCTTCACTGGCTTTTCCCCAAAGCCCTATGTTGATCATGTAGACCCCACTCCAGAGGTCTGAGCACACAATCTAGGCTTTCACACAGTACTGTGTCTGTGCGGAGTCTGCACATCCTCCCCGTGTGTGCGTGGGTTTCGTCCGGGTGCCCCGGTTTCCTCCCACAGTCCAAAGATGTGCGGGTTACGTGGATTGTCCACAATAAATTGCCCTTTGTGTCCAAAATTGCCCTTAGTGTTGGGTGGGGTTACTGGATTGTAGGGATGGGGTGGAGGTGTTGACCTTGGGTGGGGTGCCATTTCCAGGGGCCGGTGCAGACTCGGTGGGCCGAATGGCCTCCTTCTGCACTGTAAATCCTATGATAATCTATGATTAATCTAGGACAAAGGTTCGGCACAACACCGTGGGCCGAAGGGCCTGTTCTGTGCTGTATTTTTCTATGTTCTGCTAAGGAATGTGACAGTATCGGAGGCATAGTCTTGCCGCTTGTGAGATCTTGCTGTGCATAGTTTGTTTAATAAACAAATCCAATTAAAGTTGAGTTTGGCCGACATGCAAATAATTAACGCCATTTTCCATCAGTTTGCTCAGTATTGCCCCTCTGCCTAGTCTGTTAGCGTTACTGATGCTTGGTCATAAAGTCTTGATGCACACACCAGCACCGTGCTTATCTTATCCATAAATAAAGACAAGAGAGAAATAAATGGTAAAAAAACAGTTAAAATGAAATGGGATGAAAACAAATGGGTCAAGGTGGGGTAGAGCTGATCATCTGAAGTTGTTGCATTCGACGTTGAGACCGGAAGGCTGTAGCGTGCCTAACCAGAAGATGAGATGTTGTTTCTCCAGTTTGTGTTGAGCTTCATTGGAACATTGCAACAGGCCAAGGACAGACATGTGGGCATGGGAGCAGGGTCTTGTGTTAAAATGGCAAGCAACGGGATGGTCAGGGTTCTGAATGCGCACAGACCGAAGGTGCTCAGCAAAGCGATAACCCAGTCTGCGTTTGGTCTCTCCGATATAGAGGAGACCACACTGGGAGCAGTGAATGCAATAGACCAGATTGGAAGAGATGCAAGAGAAACGCTGCTTAACCTGGAATGTTTAGGGGCCAGGGGCTGGTTTAGCTCACAGGGGCTGGTTTAGCTCACAGGGGCTGGTTTAGCTCACAGGGGCTGGTTTAGCTCACAGGGGCTGGTTTAGCTCACAGGGGCTGGTTTAGCTCACAGGGGCTGGTTTAGCTCACAGGGGCTGGTTTAGCTCACAGGGGCTGGTTTAGCTCACAGGGGCTGGTTTAGCTCACAGGGGCTGGTTTAGCTCACAGGGGCTGGTTTAGCTCACAGGGGCTGGTTTAGCTCACAGGGGCTGGTTTAGCTCACAGGGGCTGGTTTAGCTCACAGGGGCTGGTTTAAACCAGGGGCTGGTTTAGCTCACGGGCTGGTTTAGCTCACAGGGGCTGGTTTAGCTCACAGGGGCTGGTTTAGCTCACAGGGGCTGGTTTAGCTCACAGGGGCTGGTTTAGCTCACAGGGGCTGGTTTAGCTCACAGGGGCTGGTTTAGCTCACAGGGGCTGGTTTAGCTCACAGGGGCTGGTTTAGCTCACGGGCTGGTTTAGCTCACAGGGGCTGGTTTAGCTCACAGGGGCTGGTTTAGCTCACGGGCTGGTTTAGCTCACAAGGCTAAATCGCTGGCTTTTAAAGCAGGCCAGCAGCACGGTTCGATTCCCGTACCAGCCTCCCCGGACAGGCGCTGGAATGTGGCGACTAGGGGCTTTTCGCAGTAACTTCATTGAAGCCTACTCGTGACAATAAGCGATTTTCATTTCATTTCATTTCATGTGTGTTTCTCCTTGTGCTTTGGGTTTGCTAAAGGAAGAAGATCATAGAAAATCCCTACAGTGCAGAAGGAGGCCATTTGGTCCATTAGTCTGCACCAATCCTTCAAATGAACACTATCCTTGCCCACTCCCCCTATCCCTGTAACCCCATAACCTAACCTGCACATCCCAAGGTTGCAATTTAGCATAGCTGAGAGGTACCCTTTTGCGTTTTTTTTTTTTAACCCCACACTTTAATATTTATTTGCGGCGTTACACATTAAAAGCATTTGCCTCCTAACTGAACAACCACAGGTATTCCATCAGCGTCTTTTTATATCCCCTTTTGACCCAGCTGGAAAGAGGAACTAAGTGTCCTTTCTGAAAGAAACACAACTGATATGCTGTAAATGCTGGCACAGTCCTGTGGATTTAGCACAAGAGCGGACAAGTGGGTGAAATGCAGGCTGGCAATCAGACGGAGTCGGCACTGCTTTCTTAAGGGAGGGAGAACGTTTTAAAAAAAAAAAAAAAAAATCTGACAGTAACGGCCTTGGTGTGACGTCGCCCTGTAACATTAACGTCTGTACCTTTTCCCTCTAGGACGATCGATACTGGGCAAGGCGTAAGAAGAACAACGTTGCAGCGAAGCGGTCTCGAGATGCCCGCAGGCTGAAGGAGAATCAGATCACGGTGCGAGCAGCCTTCCTGGAGAAGGAAAACTCTGCCCTGAGGCTGGAGGTGCTGGAATTGCGAAAGGAGGTGGCACGGTACAAGACCATCATTTCCAAGTACCGAGCCTTGTAAGAGATCTTCAGCTCCGGGCAGTCTGAGGGTGGAGTGGGAAAGTGAATTGTTTAAAAAAAAAATATATATATATATATTATCCCTAAAGGGACTGTTACTTTCAAAAGAGCACAGCTAACTCTTCGTAGCCACCTGCCTCCTCGCCCCAAAAGACAAGTTAAACGGCTTTTAAATTGAACAGTCAGGAATATTTATCCTCATCTTTATATTAGTGTGAATAAATTGCAATAAATCTTCCTATTTGGATGAATAGAACATAGAACAGTACAGCACAGAACAGGCCCTTCGGCCCTCAATGTTGTGCCGAGCCATGATCACCCTATTCAAACCAACGTATCCACCCTACACCCGTAACCCAACAATCCCCCCCATTAACCTTGCACTACGGGCAATTTAGCATGGCCAATCCACCTAACCCGCACATCTTTGGACTGTGGGAGGAAACCGGAGCACCCGGAGGAAACCCACGCACACACGGGGAGGACGTGGAATCAGTCTGGTAAACCTGCGCTGCTCTCCCTCGAGAGCAAGAACATCCTTCCTCAGAAAAGGAGACGAAAACTGCTCACAATACTCCAGATCTGGCCTCACCAAGGCCCTGTAGAATGGCAGCAACACATCCCTGCTTCTATACTCTAAACCTCTCGCAATGAAGGCCAACATACCATTAGCCTTCTTTACCGCCTGCTGCACCTGCATGCTTACCTTCAGCGACTGGTGCACAAGGAGACCCAGGTCCCGCTGCACACTCCCCTCCCAATTTACAACCGTTCTGGTAGTAATCTGCCTTCCTGTTTTTGCTTCCAAACTGAACAACCTCACACTTATTCAAATTATACTGCATCTGCCATTGACTTGCCCAACCGTCCAGGTCATGCTATAGGATCCCTGCATCCTCGTCACAGTTCATTCTCCCGCCCAACTTGGTATCATCTGCAAACTTTGAGATGTTACATTTCGTTTCCAAGTGTGGCCTCACCAAGGCCGTCTAATTGCAGGAAGGCATCCCTACTCCTGTACTCTAATCCTCTCTCTATGAAAGCCAGCATACCATTTGACTTCTTTATTTCCTGCTGTACCTGCATGCTTGCCTTCAACAACTGGTATAGGAGGACACCCAGGTCTCGTTGCACATTCCCCTCTCTGAATTTATAGCCATTCAGATAATACTCTGCCTTCCCGTATTTGCTACCAACGTGGATAAACTCACATTGATCCAAATTAAACTGCACCCGGCATTCATTTGGCCACTCACTCACCTTGTTTCCCATCCATCCGTTGTTTCAGATATCTCCTAAGATTTTCAGTGTTCAAATAGTCGTTTGTTTAAGAAGGGCATCAGGGAACTACCTGTAGCCTGGGAACTACAGATCTGTGAGTCTAACGTTTGTGGTGAGTAAGTTGTTAGGATGTGTTCTGAGACCGGATCTACAGGCTTATAGAGGCAAGAACTGGTTAGGGAAAGTCAACATGGCTTTGTGAGTGGACAATCATATCTCTCAAATTTGATTGAGTTTTTTTTGAAGGGGTAAAGAAGGTGGTAGATGAGGGCAGTGTAGTCGAAGTTGTCTACATAGACTTTAGCAAGACCTTTGACAAGGTAGAGCATGGTAGGTTGTTGCATAAAGGATCTCACGGGATCCAGGGTGAGGTAGCTAATTTGATACAAAATTGGCTTGACGACCGAAGCCAGAGGGTGGTTGTGGAAGTTTGTTTCTCAAACTGGAGGCCTGTGATCAGCGGTGTGCCTCAGGATCGGTGCTGGGTCCACTGTTATTTGTTATATATAATAATGATTTGGATGAGCATTTGGGAGACATGGTTAGTAAGTTTGCAGATGGCACCAAGATTGGTGGCAAAGGGGTGGCACGTGGCGCAGAGGTCAGCACTGCTACCTCACGGCGTCGAGGATCCGGGTTCGATCCCAGCCCCGGGTCACTGTCCGTGGGGAGTTTGCACATTCTCCCCGTGTCTGCGTGGGTTTCACCCTCGCAACCCAAAGATGTGCAGGGTAGGTGGATTGGCCATGCTAAATTGCCCCTTATTGAAAAAAATAATTGGGTACTCTAAAATTAATTTTAAAAAATGATTGGTGGCAGAGTGGACAGTGAAGAAGGTTATCTAGGATTGCAACGGGATCTTGACCAATTGGGCCAGTGGGCTGATGAACGGCAGATGGAGTTTAATTTGGATAAATGGGAGGTGATGCATTTTGGTAGATCGAATCGGGGCAGGACCTACTCAGTTAATGGTAGGGAGTTGGGGATAGTTACAGAACAAAGAGATCGAGGGGTACAGCTTCATAGCTCCTCGAAGGTGGAGTCGCAGGTACTGCTGCCTCACGGCGCTGAGGACCTGGGATCGATCCCAGCTCTGGGTCACTGTCCGTGTGGAGTTTGCACATTCTCCCCATGTCTGAGTGGGTTTCACCCCCACAGCCCAAAGATGTGCAGGGTAGGTGGATTGGCCACGCTAAATTGCCCCTTAATTGGAAAAAATAATTGGGTAATCTAAATTTATTAAAAAAGAAGAAAGTGAAGTCACAGGTGGACAGGGTGGTGAGTGCAATGATTCGAAGCTTCTGTAGCATCTCTCTCTTTCAGTCTTCCTTGAACCACTGCTCTGGCTGTTCTCAATACCATGCCCCGCGCCATGTGCGTGATCCATCCACTCTCTCTTCAGCCGCACTGCCTCCATCTATCTAAAGCTGTCCTTTCATTTCATCCTTCTACTCGCCTGAACCAAATCTTTCTTTTTCTTTCCCTCTGCGCCCCTGGATTGTAAGCTTCAGCAACTCTGTCATACCAACGCATCCTTTTGATCCTTTTACCCCTTCACTTTCCTCAATCCCTTCTGCCAACCTCCCCTTTCACCGTGTTTTCAAGATCCTCTCTGACACTAAGCCCTCCCTCTCCTCCTCAGCAACGGGTGCTCTAAATTTATATATATTTAAAATATATTTTCTCATCCACTCAGGACAGACACTGTTGAAGTCCCTCTCTCCTGCAGGTCTGCTTCCCCCCCCCTCCAACTGTTCCCATCCCAGCACCCTGTCCCGTTCTCGCGCTCACCCTCCCATAGCCCCTTCTTCATGTGAGTGCAGGAATTGCCCTTTTACCTGCCCTCCGGCCTCCCTGCCCTCCGGCCTCCCTGCCCTCCGGCCTCCCTGCCCTCCGGCCTCCCTGCCCCCCGGCCTCCCTGCCCCCCGGCCTCCCTGCCCCCCGGCCTCCCTGCCCCCCGGCCTCCCTGCCCCCCGGCCTCCCTGCCCCCCGGCCTCCCTGCCCCCCGGCCTCCCTGCCCCCCGGCCTCCCTGCCCCCCGGCCTCCCTGCCCTCCGGCCTCCCTGCCCTCCGGCCTCCATCTCCCCCACTGTCCTAATGAAGCTCAACATAGAGTCCAACAATTTCAGATCCTTGCCACTGCTCCCATTTGTTCAGGCACCTCCCAGCTTTTGTTTCAGTTCCTGCCTTGTGCCAACGTCCCTTTTGTCATTTCGCCTCTCCTACCTTTGACCCTATCACAGACCCTCCCTGTTGTCCCTTCTTCCCCTCTCCTTTCTCTCCCACATCTCTGACCACCTGCAGTTCTGGTGAAAGGTCGTCGACCCGAAAGGTTTCTCTCTCCACAGATGCTGCCGAGTGTTTCCGCATTTTGGTTTGGGCGAGTTTGTTGATTGGGTGGGAGGAGGTTCCTGTGGATCATCAACACTGGCCTGGGCCAGGGGCTGATTGGCCGCATGTTGCGATCACAGCGCTTCATGGACCGCAGGAAAATCTCCGCGGCTAATTTACATCGGCAATTTTCATATAAAATGACTGCCTTCGTGTTAGCCATAGAAAAGGTTGACTTGGAATGCACGGGGAAGATGCTTTGTTGTGTGTTTGTGTGGCTCATAGTGGATGGTCAGGGATTTGATTGGAAATTTTGAGTGTCTTCATTAGGCTGGGAGTAGTTCAATCAGTCTTCTTAAAAGTTTTTGAAACTGTAATCCAAATTAGGGTGACATGAAAACCTGGTTCAGTCGTTTTTTTGGCATTGTGTGTCTGTGTGGGACATCCTCCTCCCTTGAGGGGGGGGGGGGGTGTGACCACCGTGCCAGGGTTACCCTGGGATTGGAAGATTAATCTCCACCACAGTGCGTAGAGCAAAACACTGGAGAAAAATCATAGGGACATTAAAACAAAATTGTATATTTTAATTCCAAATTTGGAGTTGTTGGGGTGGCTTCACTCGCACTCGGCATTAATGCGATTGGGCAGTAATCTGTTACCAATTGGTGTGGAGCACCATAGAGGATGGGTCTGTGGCAGGAGTGGGGAGGGGCTCTGTAAATGCAGGGGAGGGGGGCGGGGGGGGCAGGACAGGCATTTTGGACCTGCTGTGAGCTTTTAAGCGGCCAGTGGCAATTGTAAACTCGGTGGCTTGAAAAGCTGATTTAAGCCATGTGGTTATATTTAACGTGTTAAAAAGGGAAGATGGTGATATCACAATTCTCTTGTATTCCCTTCCTGTACGTTTTTCTTTGCTCAACCTTTAGCAGCTTTGCTCAAATGAAATGATATATATATATATATAGCTTGTATCTGGAACCTGTGTCCTCTCGCTGCCATGTAGTTCGATTTTTAAATGCATCTGTTATGTAAACCTTCAACACTGAAAGCATTTTATTCTAGGGATTTTGCAGAACAGAATCACCATGGTTCGCTGCCTCTTTGTTACTCGATGTTCAGAGTTTAAACCACGCTTAAAAGAGTGATCATTTTCAAACTTCAAGACTAGCGATGAGAATGGATTTGAGATATCTGGGCTGTCGTTCCTGGATCCTGCTCAGTTAGCTGCATCTCCATCAGGTAACTTGCTAAGCCCCCGGGGGGGGGGGGGGTGGGGGGGGGTGGGGGGGGGGGGGGGGGTTCTGTTCAGCAGCAGCCTGTGGACCCACCCACCCACCCCACCCAAAACCGAAATCCCACCCAAGGGGTATCAGGAAAGGCAGGACGTTGGGTGCACATTCAATAGGAGCTGAGGCTGGTCTCTACATGCCAGGATTAGGAAGTGGGGAAGGCTGCCTGTACCCCTCGCCTGTTCAGCCCTCTGCAAGTAAACTATGCTGGATTTGGGGTGAGTGTCTGTTATGGCTTTGAGGCTGCCCTGACATTGGATAACCCAGTGACGGTTGTATAGGCTACTGCACCCCGAACACAAGGCGACAAGCTCGGGAGAAAGGGTTAAGGACGCTATCGATACCACAATTGTACTTTGGCGCATTATCAAGATTCACGGGTTTTTGTTTTTTTGTCTGGATTTGACGATGTGGCTTAAACTGGACATGGCCTCTCGCAGAAGGAGCGGAGTTTTAAATGTTCTCTTTGGGCTCTTGTTTCGGGGGTGGGGGGGATGGCGGGGGGGGGGAGGGAGTTGATTGGCTGACTTGCACTCCCTGCTGGTGGCGAACGGTATTGTGAGGCTGTGGCTCCCTTCCTGACCCCAGGAAGGTTTGATGTGTGGGGGGGTCCCTGAGGGAGAGGGGGAAATACTTTTTAATATATCTAGGTCTTCGAAACTGATTCCGATCTGGTGACTGATGTGTGTGTTTTTAAACCCTGCCATCTCTCAAACATTATCTGTATAAAATGTACATTCTAGCTGTTATTAAATGTGTAAAGTTTTAAAAAGTCTATTTTTGATTCTGTTTGTTCTTTGTAGAACAATAAATGATTTAAAAACCTCTTTGTATTTCTTTGTATCGGTATTTATAAAATAATACATATTCACTGGGCTCTTTTTTTTTTATTCGTCTATTGGTTGTATCGCTGGTTAGGCCAGCGGTTAGTGCCCATCCCTAATTGCCCCTTCAGAAGGTGGTGGTAAGCCGCCACCTTGAACCGCTGCAGTCCCTGAGGTGTAGGTACATCCAGTATGCGTTTAGGGAGGGAGTTGCAGGATTTTAAAAAATATAAATTTAGAGTAGCCAATTATTTTTCTTTGCAATTTAAGGGGCAATTTAGCACGGCCAATCCACCTAACTAGCTCATAAGAACCAGGAGTAGGCGATCTGGCCCCTCAAGCCTGCTCTCCCATTCAATAAGATCATGGCTGATCTTTTGTGGACTCAGCTCCACTTTCCGGCCCGAACACCATAACCCTTAATCCCTTTATTCTTCAAAAAACTATCTATCTTTATCTTGGGTTACATAGAACATAGTACAGCACAGAACAGGCCCTTCGGACCTCGATGTTGTGCCGAGCAATGATCAAACCCACGTATCCACCCTATACCCGTAACCCAACAACTTCCCCCCCTTAACCTTACTATTAGGACACTACGGGCAATTTAGCATGGCCAATCCACCTAACCCGCACATCTTTGGACTGTGGGAGGAAACCGGAGCACCCGGAGGAAACCCACGCGCACACACGGGGAGGATGTGCAGACTCCGCACAGACAGTGACCCAGCCGGGAATCGAACCTGGGACCCTGGAGCTGTGAAACATTTATGCTAACCACCATGCTACCGTGCTGTTGTGAGGGTGAAACCCACACAGAAATGGGGAGAATGTGCAAAGTAGTCCCAGTCTACTCAACTTCTCCTCGTAATCCAACCCATTCAGCTCTGGGATTAACCTAGTGAATCTCCTCTGCACACCCTCCAGCGCCAGTACGTCCTTTCTCAGGTAAGGAGACCAAAACTGAACACAATACTCCAGGTGTGGCCTCACTAACACTCTCTGCTGCTCTTCACCTCTAGGTGGTCGAGGCTGCCCTTTTGTGAAGTTTTGTTAAAAGAAACTTTGCATTAATCAGGAGCCTGTTTTTAAAAATAAATTTAGAGTCCCCAAATCATTTTTTCCAATTAAGGTGCAATTTTTAGTGAGGCCAATCCACCTACCCTGCACATCTTTGGGTTGTGGGGGCGAAACCCACGCAGACACGGGGAGAATGTGCAAACTCCACACGGATAGTGACCCGGGGCCGGGACCGAACCTGGGATCTCGGCTCCGTGAGGCAGCAGGGCTAACGGGGGCAGCACGGTAGCATGGTGGTTAGCATAAATGCTTCACAGCTCCAGGGTCCCAGGTTCGATTCCCGGCTGGGTCACTGTCTGTGCGGAGTCTGCACGTCCTCCCCGTGTGTGCGTGGGTTTCCTCCGGGTGCTCCGGTTTCCTCCCACAGTCCAAAGATGTGCGGGTTAGGTGGATTGGCCATGCTAAATTGCCCATAGTGTCCTAAAAAGTAAGGTTAAGGGGTGGGGGGTTGTTGGGTTGCGGGTATAGGGTGGATACGTGGGTTTGAGTAGGGCGATCATGGCTCGGCACAACATCGAGGGCCGAAGGGCCTGTTCTGTGCTGTACTGTTCTATGTTCTATGTTCTATGTAACCCACTGCGCCACTTTGCTGCCATCTCGGGAGCTATTCTGGCGTCTGGGTGGTGTTCACCCATCGAAGCAGCCGGTGGGTAAGACATCCCCTTCACCGTCCTCTCGGTGATTGTATACATGCTATAATGACCATTGCTCCCTCATTTCAGTTTGCTGCCTGCTGAGATTGGACTGTAAATTGGAAATATTCCTCAATGATCATCACTAACGAAACGCGCAAGACCCACGTATACTGGGATCTGCAACCCTCTTTCCAATCCGGGAAAGCAAACAGCAGAGATGTTTAGTACAGAGTTAGCCTTGTTTAAGTGGCAAATTGTCTCTGAGCTTGTAACTGGGCTAGCTTGAGTTGTGTAATGGACAAGTTTGACATTTTCCTGATGCTTTTACAATCCCCATCTCGTGTTAAGCAAGCACAGTTCAACCAGGAAGAACCTGCTGTTTTTACTCCTTTTCCCCTGCTATTGACTTGTCCTGGATGATATAACGCTGTTGGGATTTACTGAAAACATTAACTGGTATCAATTGATGTTTAAGGGTCCAAAGGAAATCCTGTTTCACTGTCTAAGCCTTTTTTTTTTGTAAACTGGGCAATTGAGCCCAGTTACATACAAGTAGGGGCTGTTGTAGCTCACAAGGCTAAATCGCTGGCTTTTAAAGCAGACCAAGCAGGCCAGCAGCACGGTTTGATTCCCGTACCAGCCTCCCCGGACAGGCGCCGGAATGTGGCGACTAGGGGCTTTTCACAGTAACTTCATTGAAGCCTACTCGTGACAATAAGCGATTTTCATTTCATTTTTTTTTCGTTTTCATGTTACGTTTTTAAAAAATAAGTTATTTGTCAATAGCATCAAATAGGTGTTTATAATCTTTATTGTCACAAGTAGGCTTGCATTAACACTGCAATGAAGTTACTGTGAAAATCCTGTTATCGCCACATTCCGGCGCCTGTTCAGGTACACGGGCTGGCTGCGGAGGGCAGGTGGGGTCAGATGGTTCCCCAGAGGTGGGTCCTGTTGGGCCAGGCAGAGATCTCTGAGTGTGTGTGGTGTGTGCTCGCCCGAGTGTGGGCACCCGCAGGTCACAGCCCCTGCCTCGCCCAGCACCTCGCAGAAGGAACCAATGCTTGCAGGATGGGGGAGGATGAATCGGCTTGTCAGATGAACACTCGAACTCCACAGAAATTGACTCCTGCAGTTCCTCGATGGTCTGACTCGTGTGGTCCACCTGCTGGCAGATGCAGGAATTGCAGCTGAAGGCCAATCTGCAGCCAGGACTTTTTTTACCTCTCCGGGCAGAAGGAGACCATTCGACCCATCGAACTGACCCTTCGAAAGAGCACCCTACCTGATGCCCACTACCCCACCCTATCTCCGTAATCCCACCTAACCCGCACATCCCTGAACACTAAGGGGCAATTTAGCGTGGCCAATCGACCTAATCTTTGGACTGTTCGGAGGAAACCCACGCAGACACGGGGAGAAGGTACAGACTCCCCACCGACAGCCACCTGAGGATGTGCAGGTTAGGTGGGGTTTTGCAACCTTGATTCCAATTTGTCCCTGAGCTGAGTTCCTAACCCCTCCCTCATGGAGACTGCTTCCAGCTCTGTAACATTGTCCATGTCCTCCCACTGGGGAGTCCATGTCCTCCCACTGGGGACTCTGAGGCTGAATGAGCTGCAAACAGCATCCTGAGGGTAACGATTGAGCAGAAACTGAACTGGACCAACCACATAAACACTGTGGCTGCCAGGGCAGGTCAGAGGCTGGGAATCCTACAGCGAGTAACTCACCTCTTTCCTCCCCCCCCCCCCCCCCCCCCCCCCCCCCCCAGCCTGTCCACCATCTACAAGGCACAAGTCAGGAGTGTGATGGAATACTCTCCACTTGCCTGGATGAGCGCAGCTCCAACAACACTCCAGAAGCTCAACACCATCCAGGACAAAGCAGCCCCGCTTGATTGTTCCCCTTCCACAAACATTCACTCCCTCCGCCACCGATACACAGTGGCAGCCGTGTGTACCATCTACAAGATGCACTCCAGTAACTCACCAAGGCTCCTCAGGCAGCACCTTCCAAACCCACAACCTCTAGCACTTCGAAGGACAAGGGCAGCAGATACCCGGGAACCCCACCATCTGGAGGTTCCCCTCCAAGTCACTCACCGCCCCGACTTGGAAATATATCGGCCGTTCCTTCACTGTCGCTGGGTGAAAATCCCTCCCTAACAGCACTGTGGGTGTACCTACACCTCAGGGACTGCAGCGGGTTCAATAAGGCAGCTCACCACCACCTTCTCAAAGGCAATTAGGAATGGGCAATAAATGCTGGACTAGCCACATCCTGTAAACAAATTCAAAAAATTCCTCCTCCCTGCCTGTAACGCATGATCCATGTTCCTCCAACCCTCTTCACCCCTCACTCCCATCCCCTCAGCAATTGTGTCGTCAACTCCGGGTCAATTTTTACCTGTCTCTGAAATACCTTGGGATATTTTGTGGCCTTACCTGCCTGCTCGGGGTGGTGTACAAGATTGCCTGACATCGCGAAGGAGACAAAAGGTATCCCCGGTGCCCTGGCCAACATTCACCCCTCTAGCCGAAAGAAACAGATTATCGGGTGATTACCGCAGTTTTTGGGAGCACAAATAAGCTAATGTTTCCGACATTACAACATTTACTTCACTGGCTGTGGAACCCCTCATGAAAGACGCTATATAAATGCACGTCTGTTTGTATTTAATAGGAGGTGATAAGTGAGGGTGGAAATAAAACCTCTTTGATATTTTTCTCTTGGGCTTTTCGCTGCACGGTTTAAACATTTGGGGAAATATACCGATGCAAATGTTTGTGGACGGGTCCGCTTTGCCAGCCGTGCACGGGCGAGGAAACTGGACCCAAACGCTGAAGCTCACCTCGGCCGACGTGAAATTCATTTCCAAGATTATTTTGGCTCAAAACAGGCCCTCGTGTGACGGGAAAGCCGCCTTGTCAGCCTGCCATCGAAAGAATGTTGCCGCGTTCTAGCACAGAAACAGGCCATTCAGCCCAAACTCATCTTGTTGTGATCTTAACACCGCTTGCTTGCCTCTCCATTGCTCCCTTCTCAGTTGAAAAGCTGTCCCACTCAACTGTGAATAAATTCATTCCTACAATGTTCCCCTCTCCCTCGTATTCCCAACTCTTTTCCCTTGAAATTCATCTCGCCAATCTGTTCAGATGCACCGTAGTCAGCATTCTTTCTGGTTGTATCACAGCTTGGTATGGAGCCTACTCTGCCCAAGACCGCAGGAAACTACAAACGGTCGTGAATGTAGCCCAGTCCATCACGCAAACCAGCCTCCCAACCATTGATTCTATCTATAATTCCTGCTGCCTCGGAAAGGCAACCAGCATAATTAAGGACCCCACTCACCCCGGACATACTCTCTTCCACCTCCTTCCGTCAGGTAAAAGATGCCAAAGTTAGGGCAGCGCAGTGGTTAGACTGTTAGCCTTATGGCGCTAATGTCCCAGGTTCGATCCCGGCTCTGGGTCACTGTCCGTGTGGAGTTTGCACATTCACCCCGTGTCTGCGTGGGTTTCACCCCCACAACCCAAAAAGATGTGCAGGGTAGGTGGATTGGCCACACTAAATTTTCCCTTAATTGGAAAAAATGAATTGGATACTCTAAATTGATTTTTTTTTAAAGATACCAAAGTTTCAGGTCACGTACCGACCGCTCAAGAACAGCTTCTTCCCTACTGCCATCAGACTTGAATGGACCTACCTCGTATTAAGTTAATCTTTTCTGTACACCTTGCTATAACTGTAACATTATATTCTGCAGCCTCTCCTTCCCTATGTACGGTATGCATTGTTTGTACAGCATGCAATAAACAATACTTTTCACTGTATACTAATACATGTGACAATAATAAATCAAATCAAATCAAATATACTTTTCGACTCCTGTTTCAGCTCCGCACTCTGGGGTAAAAGTTTCTCCTGAATTCCTGACTGGAGTTATTGGAGACCACCCTGTATTTCTGCCCCTGTGGTTTGGTCTCTTGGTTGCTCAGTCGCAGGTCGAGAGGGGCAGTGCCAGGTCTGAAGCCTAACCTCTGGCGAGCGACTCCGCAGAGAGGATAGACGTTTACTATTGGCCTCGGCACCAGGCTGCTTGGGAATCTCCAACCCCTCTCCAATAGGGCTGGGCAAAGGCAAGACTGGGATTGGGTGTGAGGCCTCACCCAGTCGAATAGTCTGCCCGCTGACACTCCCTTGCGCAACAGTTTCCCTTATGAGGGGCTGGTGGAGCAGACCCCAGCCAGGATTGGATGTCTGTAGGAGGGGGGGGCGGTGGGGAAATGAGGGGAGGGAAACGTTGGCTGGTTGACAGGTGGTTGATGTTTGCATCAATATTGCAATGCGATGGTCAGAATCAGACGTCTGGAACTCTCGATTGGTACAAAACCGGCACAGGACCCTCCTGGAGCGAGGGAGCAAGAGCGGCCTCCATGTTTGTTGGCCGCTTGGACCCGGTATTGGTCCAGGTCTCCCCCCCCCCCCCCCCCCCCCCCCCTCACAAAGTTTGACAAGACACCATTCTCTGGCAGTAACTATTTAGAGTCATAGAGTACAGAAGAGGCCCCTCGGTCTGTCGAGTCTGCACAAACAAAACTATACTCAAATCTACATTAATCCCACTTGGCCCATAGCCTTGAATGTTCTGACATTTTACATGCTCATCCACAATTGTTAGTAGAGTTAGGTGGATTGGCCATACTAAATTACCCTTAGTGTCCAGAAAAGATCAGGTGGGGTTACGGGGATAGAGTAGAGGGCTTAAGTAGGGTGCTCTATCCAAGGGCCGGCGCAGACTCAATGGGCCGAATGGCCTCCTTTTGCCCTGTAAATTCTACAGGGCCGAGATAACAGACTGGATAACTGGAATCCACTAACCCTCCCTTGCGATTGACCAGGTTAATCTGATGTTTGAGGGCCAGTAACCAGGCTACCCCTAGTCAGCATGGTTTATTAATCCGCGAGGATTGAGTGGCTGCTCGTTCTCAGGTAACCCTGCAAGGCAATAGCTTAACTAAAATGGAGGTTAGGGGGGGGGCGACGATGGCGTGGTGGTAATATTGCTGGATTAATAATCTGGAGGTCCAGATTAATCGTGGGTTCAAATCCAATGATGGTAGCCAGCTATAAACTAGAAATGTTGATCGTGGAATCATATTTTTTTTTAAACGGTGAACTAACGTCCTTTAGGGAAGGAAATCTGCCGTCCTTACCTGGTCTGGCCTACATGTGACTCACTCGATGGGCTGAGTGGCCTAATTCTGCTCCTATGCCTTATGGTCTTATGGGGTTGACTCTTGACTGCCCCCTTCTGGAATGATTGAGCAAATCTGTCAGTTCAAGGGCAATTAGGTTTGGGCCAGAAATGATGCCCACCCTCGACAGAATAAATAAAAATATGAAGGAAACATGGTTTATGCACAGCAAGCTCCCACCATCAACAACATGATAATGGCCAAGCAATCCATTTCCATCGTGGTTGAGTGATAAATATTGGCCAAGGCACCAGGGACAGCTTCCATTACTTTAATGTAGTGTACCCAGCTCAGAGCAGATGGGGCCTTTAGCATCCCATCTGGGAGGCAGCGTCCCTCGGCAGTGCAGCACTCCCTCGGGTTTTCGCCTGGCTATCTAGGGGGGCGCTCAAACCCTCACCTTCCGACCGCGAGGTAAGAGCGCGGAGTCACAGCTGAATCCTTGCCTCTCCGTGTAAATTCCCTGAGATTTACTCCGGAGATTCAAAGAAAAACCACAGAATTGTTTAACAGAGCGGGTTACATTGCAGAAGGAGGCCATTCGGCCCTTTATGTCTCTGCCGGCCCTCCGTGGGCGGACGCCATTCCGCCCGCCACCCTCTCCCCGTAACCCGCTACATTCTTCCTTCTTAGACAATAACCCAGTTCCCCATCAAGCACCTCGATGGAACCTGCCCCCACCGCACTCTGGGGCAGCGAATTCCTCATCATAACTGTGGTAGTAACTACTGCTGTATATAATAGGGTATGTATGGTAAGGCCCTGTACTACAGGTATGGGGGTAGTCCCTGCCTGCTGGCTCCGCTCAGTAGGCGGAGTATAAATATGTGTGCTCCCCATACAGCAGCCATTTCGCCAGCTGCTGTGGGAGGCCACACATCTTAGTGTAATAAAGCCTCAGTTGTATCCAACTCTCGTCTTTGTGCAATTGATCGTGCATCAGTAACCACTCGCTGGGGAGGAAACATTCGTCCCCGTCTCGTCGCTGCTTTATTTTTGCCGATCACCTGAAAACGTTCACGAACCTCCCCACCAATGGGAGCGGTTTCTCCGTCTCCACTCTGTCCAGACCCGTCGTGAGTTTGTCCAGCTCGGTCAGATCTCCTCTCGTCCTTCTCTACCCCACTCAGAACCGGCCCGGCCTCTCCAATCTAACCACGTCAACGTGTAGAATGGCGGAGATGGAGAACGGGACAAACAGCCTTCCTTTTTATAGGCTTTCGTCCTGTTTTTAATTTCCTGGATCTGTGCCAACCCGTGGAAACGGTGGAGGCTTTGAACCTCCGGGTTTGAGTCCAGCGACAGGACATTTTGGTCTCCACACTATGGGAAGGATCTGATTCCATTGGAGAGGATGCAGAGGAGATTCACCAGCATGTTGCCTGGGCTGCAGCGTTTCAGCTATGAAGTGAGGCTGGTTAGGCTGGGGCTGTTTCCCAAGAGCAGCAAAGGCTGAGGGAGGGGGGGCTGATTGAGGTGTACAAAATGATGAGGGGCATCAATAGGAAGAACTTTTCCCCTCAGTGGAGGGATCAGTCTAAAGATGTGCAGGTTAGGTGGATTGGCCATGTTAAATTGCCCTTAGTGTCCAAAAAGGTTACTTGGGGTTACTGGGTTATGGAGATAGGGTGTTGCTGTGGACTTAATAAGGGTGGCATTTCCAAGGGCCGGTGCAGACTCGATGGGCCCAATGGCCTCCTGCACTGTAAATTCTATGATTCTATGAATAACCAGTGGGCATAGATTTAAGGTTAGGAGCAGGAGATTTAGAGGGGATATAGAATTATCATATTATCATAGAATTTACAGTGCAGAAGGAGGCCATTCAGCCCATCGAGTCTGCGCCAGCTCTTGGAAAGAGCACCCTACCCGAGGTCAACACCTCCACCCTATCCCCATAACCCAGTAACCCCACCCAACACTAAGGGCAATTTTGGACATTAAGGGCAATTTATCATGGCCCATCCACCTAACCTGCACATCTGTGGGAGGAAACCGGAGCACCCGGAGGAAACCCACGCACACACAGGGAGAACGTGCAAACTCCGCACAGTGACCCAAGCCGGAATCGAACCTGGGACCCTGGAGCTGTGAAGCGGTTGTGCTATCCACAATGCTACCGTGCTGCCAAAGGAGACAAATGGAATTTTGTCCTTCATTGCTAGAGGGATGGAGTTTAAGACTAGGGAGGTTATGCTGCAATTGTATAAGGTGTTAGTGAGGCCACACCTGGAGTATTGTGTTCAGTTTTGGTCTCCTTCCCTGAGAAAGGACGTACTGGCGCTGGAGGGTGTGCAGAGGAGATTCACTAGGTTAATCCCAGAGCTGAAGGGGTTGGATTACAAGGAGAGGTTGAGTAGACTGGGACTGTACTCGTTGGAATTTAGAAGGATGCGGGGGGATATAATAGAAACATATTAAATTATTATTTTTTTCCTACTTGTTTTTAAAATTTAGAGTACCCAATTCATTTATCCCAATTTAGCGTGGCCAATCCACCTACCCTGCACACCTTTGGGTTGTGGGGGTGAAACCCACGCAAACACGGGGAGAATGTGCAAACTTCCCATGGACAGTGACCCAGAGCCAGGATCGAACCTGGGACCTTGGCGCCGTGAGGCAGCAATGCTAACCACTGTGCCACCGTGCTGCCCTGGAAACACATAAAATTATGACGGGAATAGATAGGATAGATGCGGGCAGGTTGTTTCCACTGGAGGGTGACAGCAGAACTAGGGGGCATCGCCTCAAAATAAGGGGAAGTAGATTTAGGACTGAGTTTAGGAGGAACTTCTTCACCCAAAGGGTTGTGAATCTATGGAATTCCTTGCCCAGTGAAGCAGTTTGAGGCTCCTTCATTAAATGTTTTCAAGATAAAGGTGGATAGTTTTTTGAAGAATAAAGGGATTAAGAGTTATGGTGTTCGGGCCGGAAAGTGGAGCTGAGTCCACAAAAGATCAGCCATGATCTCATTGAATTGCGGAGCAGGCTCGAGGGGCCAGATGGCCTTAATACGTTCTTATTAAGGAAAACCTTTTCACCCTGAGGGCGGTGGGAATCTGGAACTTGCTGTCTGAATGGGTGGCGGAGGCGGCCAATCCACCCAGCCTGGACATCTTTGTGCTGTGGGGGTGAGACCCACGCAGACACAGGGAGAATGTGCAAACTCCACACTGACAGTGACCTGGGGCCGGGATTAAACTGTGAGGCAGCAGTGCTAACCACTGCGCTGCCGTGCTGCCCTAGAATAGCTAGATGCCTGATGACCGGCACAGACACCATGGGCTGTAATCTCATGACCCTTTGACTTGTTGGCCACAGAAGGAGTGTCCATCACATGGCCAATCAGGTTGGGAATCCTCCCCAACACCCCAATGACAGGCGATAAGGGTGGGAGAGATTCCTGGTCATTGGAGCCTCAGCCATCGCTATCCATAGCTCCGGACCACAACAGGCATGGCAAATTGTAGGTTGCCACAGCAACATGGCCTCCTTGAGTGACTGTATCACACCGCCTCCACCTTAACCAATATCTCTCATAAGATCCAGCAGAGGGCAGCAGAGCAGAGCTTCTGATTGGCTGTTCCGGGGAGATTTGCATACGTGCAGTGCGGTCAGCGTAAGTTGAAGGTGGTTTGTGAAGGGGCTGTTCTCGAGTGACCGCTTTACCTGAAACACTACTTACGTAGTGTCTCCCACCCATCCTCCTCCTCTAACCAAAAAAAAAAGTCCTGTCCGTTGGATTGCTAAACTAACAAGTTTTTTTTATTTTTATTTTTCAGTAGTTGGGAAGTTAGTTCAGTGGGGATGGAGGCTAGGGCAGTTGAATGTTCCTCCTGCAGAATGTGGGAGGAAAGGGTCACCTCTAGTGTCCCTTCTGACTACATCTGCGGAAAGTGCACCCAACTCCAGCTCCTCGAGAGCCGCGTTAGGGACCTGGAGCTGGAGCTGGATGAACTTCGGATCATTCGGGAGGCGGAAGAGGTTATTGAGAGGAGTTATAGGGAGGTAGTCACACCTCAGGTAAAAGAAGAAGGTAGATGGGTTACCGTCAGGGGAGGGAGAGGGAACCGGCAGGCAGTGCAGGGATCCCCTGTGGTCGTTCCCCTCTATAACAAGTATACCGTTTTGGATACTGTTGCGGGGGACGTCTTACCAGGGGTAAGCAATAGGGCACAGGTCTCTGGCACAGAGTCTGTCCCTGTTGCTCAGAAGGGAAGGGAGAACAGGAACAGAGCACTTGTCATTGGGGACTCCATAGTTAGAGGAACAGACAGGAGGTTCTGTGGGAACGAAAGAGACTCACGGTTGGTGTGTTGCCTCCCAGGTGCCAGGGTTCGTGATGTCTCTGATCGTGTTTTTGGGATCCTTAAGGGGGAGGGGGAGCAGCCCCAAGTCGTGGTCCACATAGGTACCAACGACATAGGTAGGAAGAGAGATGGGGATTTGAGACAGAAATTCAGGGAGCTAGGGTGGAAGCTGAGAGCTAGAACAAACAGAGTTGTTATCTCTGGGTTGTTACCCGTGCCACGTGCTAGCGAAGTGAGAAATAAGGAGAGAGAGGAGTTGAACACGTGGCTACAGGGATGGTGCAGGAGGGAGGGTTTTGGTTTCCTGGATAACTGGGGCTCATTCTGGGGTAGGTAGGACCTCTACAAACAGGATGGTCTTCACCTGAACCAGAGGGGTACCAATATCCTGGGGGGGAGATTTGCTAGTGCTCTTCGGGGGGGTTTAAACTAATTCAGCAGGGGGATGGGAACCTAAATTGTAGTCCCAGTGTACAGGATGTTGAGAGTAGTGAGGTCAGGGATAGGGTTAAAAGTTCGAAAGAGGGCACCGGCAAGCAGGACGCTGGTTTGAAGTGTGTCTACTTCAACGCCAGGAGCATCCGGAATAAGGTGGGTGAGCTTGCAGCATGGGTTGGTACCTGGGATCTCGATGTTGTGGCGATTTCGGAGACATGGGTAGAGCAGGGACAGGAATGGTTGTTGCAGGTTCCAGGATTTAGATGTTTCTGTAAGAACAGAGAAGATGGTAAAAGAGGGGGGGGGGTGTGGCATTGTTAATCAAGGAAAGTATTACGGCGGTAGAAAGGACGCTTGAGGACTCGTCTACTGAGGCAGTATGGGCTGAGGTTAGGAACAGGAGAGGAGAGGTCACCCTGTTGGGAGTTGTCTATAGACCTCCGAATAGTTCCAGAGATGTAGAGGAAAGGATTGCAAAGGTGATTCTTGACAGGAGCGAGAGTAACAAGGTAGTTGTTATGGGGGACTTTAACTTTCCAAATATTGACTGGAAATACTATAGTTCGAGTACTATAGATGGGTCAGTTTTTGTGCAGTGTATGCAGGAGGGTTTTCTGACACAGTATGTAGACAGGCCAACAAGGGGCGAGGCCACATTGGATTTGATACTGGGTAATGAACCCAGCCAGGTGTTAGATTTAGATGTAGGTGAGCACTTTGGTGATAGTGATCACAACTCGGTTATGTTTACTTTAGCAATGGGCAGGGATAGGTATATACCGCAAGGCAAGAATTATAGCTGGGGGAAAGGCAATTATGATGCTATTCGGCAAGATTTAGGATGTATAGGATGGGGAAGGAAACTGCAGGGGATGGGTACAATCGAAATGTGGAGCTTTTTCAAGGAACAGCTACTGCGTGTCCTTGATAAGTATGTACCTGTCAGGCAGGGAGGAAGTTGTCGAGCAAGGGAACCGTGGTTTACTAAGGAAGTTGAAGCACTTGTCAAGAGGAAGAAGAAGGCTTATGTTAGGATGAGACATGAAGGCTCAGTTAGGGCACTTGAGAGTTACAAGTTAGCCAGGAAGGACCTAAAGGGAGAGTTAAGAAGAGCGAGGAGAGGACACAAAAAGTCGTTGCCGGATAGGATCAAGGAAAACCCTAAGGCTTTCTATTGGTATATCAGGAACAAAAGAATGACTAGAGTAAGATTAGGGCCAATCAAGGATAGTAGTGGAAAGTTGTGTGTGGAATCAGAGGAGATAGGGGAAGCATTAAATGGATATTTTTTCATCAGTGTTTACACTGGAGAAAGACAATGTTGTCGAGGAGAACACTCAGGTTCAGTCGGCCAGGCTAGATGGAATTGAGGTTCAAAAGGAGGAGGTGTTAGCAATTTTAGAAAATGTCAAAATAGATAAGTCCCCTGGGCCAGATGGGATTTATCCTAGGATTCTCTGGGAAGCCAGGGAGGAGATTGCAGAGCCTTTGTCCTTGATCTTTATGTCGTCTTTGTCGACAGGAATAGTGCCGGAAGACTGGAGGATAGCAAATGTTGTCCCCTTGTTCAAGAAGGGGAATAGAGACAACCCTGGTAATTATACAGTAAGAAGTCTTACAACACCAGGTTAAAGTCCAACAGGTTTGTTTCAAACATGAGCTTTCGGAGCACGGCTCCTTCTTCAGGTGAAGAAGGAGCCGTGCTCCGAAAGCTCGTGTTTGAAACAAACCTGTTGGACTTTAACCTGGTGTTGTAAGACTTCTTACTGTGCTCACCCCAGTCCAACGCCGGCATCTCCACATCCTGGTAATTATAGACCTGTGAGCCTTACTTCGGTTGTGGGTAAAATGTTGGAAAAGGTAATAAGAGATAGGGTTTATAATCATCTTGAAAAGAACAAGTTGATTAGCGATACTCAACACGGTTTTGTGAAGGGTAGGTCATGCCTCACAAACCTTATTGAGTTTTTTGAGTAGGTGACCAAACAGGTGGATCAGGGTAAAGCTGTTGATGTGGTGTATATGGATTTCAGTAAGGCGTTTGATAAGGTTCCCCACGGTAGGCTATTGCAGAAAATAAGGAAGTATGGAATTGAAGGTGATTTAGCGGTTTGGATCAGTAATTGGCTAGCTGAAAGAAGACAGAGGGTGGTGGTTGATGGCAAATGTTCATCCTGGAGTTCAGTTACTAGTGGTGTACCGCAAGGATCTGTTTTGGGGCCACTGCTGTTTGTCATTTTTATAAATGACCTGGAAGAGGGTGTAAAGGATGGGTTAGTAAATTTGCAGATGACACGAAGGTCGGTGGAGTTGTGGATAGTGCTGAAGGATGTTATAGGATACAGAGGGACATAGATAAGCTGCAGAGCTGGGCTGAGAGGTGGCAGATGGAGTTGAATGCGGAAAAGTATGAGGTGGTTCACTTTGGAAGGAGTAACAGGAATGCAGAGTACTGGGCTAATGGCAAGATTCTTGGTAGTGTAGATGAACAGAGAGATCTCGGCATCCAGGTACATAAATCCCTGAAAGTTGCCACCCAGGTTAATAGGGCTGTTAAGAAGGCATATGGTGTGCTAGCCTTTATCAGTAGGGGGATTGAGTTTCGGAGCCACGAGGTCATGCTGCAGCTGTACATAACTCTGGTGCGGCCGCACCTGGAGTACTGCGTGAAGTTCTGGTCACCACATTATAGGAAGGATGTGGAAGCTTTGGAAAGGGTTCAGAGGAGATTTACTAGGCTGTTGCCTGGTATGGAGGGAAGGTCTTACAAGGAAAGGCTCAGGGAATTGAGGTTGTTTTCGTTAGAGAGAAGAAGGCTGAGAAGTGACTTAATAGAGACATATAAGATAGTCAGAGGGTTAGATAGGGTGGACAGTGAGAGTCTTTATCCTCGGATGGTGATGACCAACACGAGGGGACATAGCTTTAAATTGAGGGGTAGTAGATATAGGACAGATGTCAGAGGCAGTTTCTTTACTCAGAGAGTAGTAGGGGTGTGGAACGCCCTGTCTGCAACAGTAGTAGACTCGCCAACTTTAAGGGCATTTAAGTGGTCGCTGGATAGACATATGGATGAATATGGAATAGTGTAGGTCAGATAGGCTTCAGATGGTTTCACAGGTCGGCGCAACATCGAGGGCCGAAGGGCCCGTACTGCGCTGTAATGTTCTATGTTCTATGTTCTAGCTCAAGGTCACTTCAGAGCTGAGAGGTTGAGACCACCTCGAAAGATTGAACGGGCCGGGGTCCTTTTCTCTGCAAGACAGCAGGCAGGACCTTGACCCCCTGGATAGAGTCGTTCAAATGATGAAAGGTCAAAGGTGAAGATGAGGCTTAGAAACGTGAGTGAGGCCAGGACAAAGGAGCCATACGAATCAGCTGGTTACTAATACATCAATTGGGTATTCAGAACAACCCTCTTTACCCAGTGAGTGTTGATAATGAGAACTCTGACACCACGTGGAGTAGCCTGCTAACAGTATCATACCCTATCATTCAAAGAAGGTTACTGACCCAGACACTAAACACTAATAAAGATTCTTTTTAAGAATGGCCGCTTCCTTTGGTCCAATGTTCACTCCAACTCTCTTCCTATCTCTCCACCGTCCCTCTCACTCAGAGTTTCCTTCATGCTGTCCTCCTCCCTCTGTCCCTCCCCCTCCCTCTGTCCCTCCCCCTCCCTCTGTCCCTCCCCCTCCCTCTGTCCCTCCCCCCGCGCTCTGTCCCTCCCCCTCGCTCTGTCCCTCCCCTCCCTCTGTCCCTCCCCCTCCCTCTGTCCCTCCCCCTCGCTCTGTCCCTCCCCCTCCCTCTGTCCCTCCCCCTCGCTCTGTCCCTCCCCCTCGCTCTGTCCCTCCCCCTCGCTCTGCCCCTCCCCCTCGCTCTGCCCCTCCCCCTCGCTCTGCCCCTCCCCCTCGCTCCGCCCCTCCCCCCTCGCTCTGTCCCTCCCCCTCGCTCTGCCCCTCCCCCTCGCTCTGCCCCTCCCCCTCGCTCTGTCCCTCCCCCTCGCTCTGCCCCTCCCCCTCGTTCTGCCCCTCCCCCTCGCTCTGCCCCTCCCCCTCGCTCTGCCCCTCCCCCTCGCTCTGCCCCTCCCCCTCGCTCTGTCCCTCCCCCCTCGCTCTGTCCCTCCCCCTCGCTCTGTCCCTCCCCCTCATTGTCCCTCTCATTCACTACCCTCGCTCTGTCCCTCCCCCTCACTGCCCTCACTCTGTCCCTCCCCCTCACTGCCCTCACTCTGTCCCTCCCCCTCACTATCATTCACTGTCCATTTCACCTTTGAGTAGCGGACTGTGAACCTCCCTGTATTTACTTCCAATCTACCCATGTTGTGTTCTGCCTGTTTTTCCCTTGTAACTTAGAAACACAGTGCAAAAGGAGGCCATTCGGCCCATCAGGTCTGCACCGGCCCTTGGAAAGAGCACCCTACTTAAGCCCACACCTCCACCCTAACCCCATAACCCACAAACCCACCTAATCTGTTAGACACTAAGGGCAATTTATCATGGCCAATCCACCTAACCTGCACATCTTTGGACTGTGGGAGGAAACCGGAGCACCCGGAGGAAACCCACGCACACACGGGGAGGACGTGCAGACTCCGCACAGACAGTGAGAACAGAATTGAACCCGGGTCCCAGGCGCTGTGAGGCAGCAGTGCTAACCACTGTGCCGCCCTTCATTTGGACCCCTTTATTGCCCTTTGATGAAGTTCTCATTGAAGCTCCCCCCCCCCCATCATCTCCCTCGCTGCAGGCTTAATTAATTCACCTGAGGAAGGAGCAGCGCTCCGAAAGCTAGTGATTCGAAACAAACTGTTGGACTGTAACCTGGTGTTGTCAGACTTCTCACTGTGCTCACCCCAGTCCAACGCCGGCAACTCCACATCATGGCTTATTTAATGAGGAGCAGCTAATATTTGACAGGCTCAAACTAATTCCTGAGGGTGAATCAATTAAAGTAAGAGCCAGAAAGATCTTAAAAACACACACATCACCCCAGGTGGGACTCGAACCCACAATCCCTGGCTTAGGAGGCCAGTGCCTTATCCATTAGGCCACTGGGGCTGCACTTGAGCCGTCCCAAGCTGTGAGACCAGGCCCAAAAGCCTGTCGGGAGTTGTCATAGCAACTGTGTGAAGGACAGAATCAAAATCACTCGTGATGCTTCCGCCTTTGCCCATCCAACCCCGCTCAAGAACAAAATCCTGGATTCATTTGGCATCGTCATTGTGGTAAAAATCTCCCAAGGTGCTCGCCAGCCCGTAGCTAAAATAACAGTAAAAAGGAGAAATAAGGAAACCGGTTCGAGCGGCGATGCTTATTGAGAGGTCAAACAAAATTTGGCATATTTTTTTTAAATTTAGAGTACCCAATTATTTTTTTCCAATTAAGGGGCAATTTAGCGTGGCCAATCCACCTAACCTGCACATCTTTGGGTTGTGGTGGTGAAACCCACGCAGACACAGGGAGAATGTGCAAACTCCACACGGGCAGTGACCCAGGGCTGGGATTCGAACCCAGGTCCTCAGCGCCGTAGGCAGCAGGGCTAACCCACTGTGCCACCGTGCTGCCCAAACAAAATTTGACATTGAGCCACATGAGGAGACAGGAGGATTCCTGAGGGGGAGGTTTCAGAGAGCGTCGTAAAGAAAGAGGAGAGGAAGAGAGCTGGAGAGGAAGTTCCAGAATTAGGGCCCATGCAGGCTCCACCGGAGGAGCAGGAATATTCCGGAACTGAGGGAATGCTGACATCGCGCAGGGCTGCGGGGCTGGAAGGGGTCTCCATGGTAGGGAAGCGCGTGGTTGTGGACAGGTTGGCCGCCAGCCACAGAGATCGTGGAGACGCTGCGTGTTGAGGTCCACGCGTACGGATTGGGCATTTGTGGGGAGGTGAATGGGGAGAATGAAGGAGCACCTGACACCTGTGGATCTGTACCCTAGTTACAGACAGCACTGCAGGAGAGGACGGGCGACATATGATTCTAGTGCCAGCTGTGACTCATGGTTGACATCGCCTGCGGCTGTTTAGGGAGAAGCTCGTGGGGTTCTGTAATGATGCACTTTCACTTGAGAATTTGAAAAGGATTTATTAATAAGAAAACAGCAATCTTGTCATTGCACCCACCTCCCTAAGTGCCTCCTGCCTAAGAGGGCTCCACCTCCTGGAGTGATAACCCACTTTGAGTCCCAATTGGTCCCCTAAGGGTGACCCTCTTCTGTCACTGTCTGTGCGGAGTCTGCACGTCCTCCCCGTGTGTGCGTGGGTTTCCTCCGGGTGCTCCGGTTTCCTCCCACAGTCCAAAGATGTGCGGGTTAGGTGGATTGGCCATGCTAAATTGCCCGTAGTGTCCTTAAAAGTAAGGTTAAGGGGGGGGGGTTGTTGGGTTACGGGTACAGGGTGGATACGTGGGGTTGAGTAGGGTGATCATTGCTCGGCACAACATCGAGGGCCGAAGGGCCTGTTCTGTGCTGTACTGTTCTATGTTCTATGTTGTTGCCTTTAATAAGGACACGGGGAGTCCTCACCGAGTAAGAATGAAGAACTTTAGTTAATTTACAGTTAAGTTATATAAAACCCGGGGAGATAACCCTACAAGACACCTCCACGTTCGGTACCTTACTAGCCAACCTTTTGTGCATCGCCGAATGGAGTCCCCCTACGAGCACGCCCGGGAAGATAAACATTCTCACCCTTTTAGTCCTGTGGGGGATATGGAATTGCCCTTAAAGGGACAATCATCACATTCATCCCCCTTTAACTCCTTTATACAATCTTCAATAATTAAGTTACTCAGTCCTAAATTCTAACTGGCAGCTACATGTTCCAGGATTTAGGTGTTTCAGACGGGATAGAGGGGGAGGTAAAAGGGGTGGCGGAGTTGCGCTACTGGTTAGGGAGAATTTCACAGCTGTACTACGGGAGGACACCTCAGAGGGCAGCGAGGCTAAATGGGTAGAGATCAGGAATAAGAAGGGTGCGGTCACAATGTTGGGGGTTTACTACAGGCCTCCCAACAGTCCCAGCCTATCCACTCTCTCCTTATAGCTCAGATGCTCCACCCCAGGCAACACGGTGGGCAGCACAGTGGTTAGCCTGTTGCTCCAGGGACCCGGGTTCAATTCCCGGCTTGGGTCACTGTGTGGAGTCTGCACGTTCTCCCCGTGTCTGCGTGGGTTTCCTCCAGGCGCTCCGGTTTCCTCCCACAGTCCAAATATGTGCAGGTTAGGTGGGGGATTTGCCATGATCAATTGCCCTTAGTGTCCAATAAATAAATAAAAAGGTTAGGTGGGGTTACTGGGTTATGGGGATAGGATGGAGGTGTGGGCTTGGGTAGGGTGCTCTTTCCAAGAGCCGGTGCAGACCCGATGGGCTGAATGGCCTCCTTCTGCACTGTAAATTCAATGATTCCATGAACATCCTGGTGAATCTCCTCTGCATCCCTCCAATGCAATCACCTCCTTCCTTCAGTGTCACGACGAGAACTGCACACAGCCAGCGGGAGATAGAGGAGCAGATCGGTAGACAGATTTTGGAAAGGAGTAAAAGCAACAGGGTTGTTGTGATGATATATTGACTGGGACTCACTTAGTGCTAGGGGCTTAGACGGGGCAGAGTTTGTAAGGAGCATCCAGGAGGGCTTCTTAAAACAATATGTAGATAGTCCAATTAGGGAAGGGGCTGTACCGGACCTGGTATTGGGGAATGAGCCCGCCCAGGTGGCAGAAGTTTCAGTAGGGGAGCATTTTGGGAACAGTGACCACAATTCAGTAAGTTTTAAAGTGCTGGTGGACAAGGATAAGAGTGGTCCTGGGGTGAATGTGCTAAATTGGGGGAAGGCTAATTATAACAATATTAGGCGGGAACTGAAGAGCCTAGATTGGGGGCGGATGTTTGAGGGTAAATCAACATCTGGCATGTGGGAGGCTTTCAAATGTCAGTTGAAAGGAATTCAGGACCGGCATGTTCCTGTGAGGCATACGGCATGCTTGCCTTCATTGGCCGGGGCATTGAGTATAAAAATTGGTAAGTCACGTTGCAGCTGTATAGTTAGGCCACACTTGGAGTATAGTGTTCAATTCTGGTCACCACACTACCAGGGTAGGTGGATTGGCCACGCTAAATTGCCCCATTATTGGAAAAAATGAATTGGGTACTCTAATTCATATTAACAAGAACCTCAATCGCATTCAAGGATATGGAACAAGTACTGGTAAATGGGACTAGCGTGAGGTTAGGGGTAAGTTATTGTCTGTGGAGACTCAATGGTCAGAAGTGCCCTTTCTGTACTCTACCACTTTATGACTCTATGTACAGTCTAAATATGGTCTTACTGTTTTTTAAATTTAGAGTACCCAATTATTTTCTTTCCCCAATTAAGGGGCAATTTAGCGTGGCCAATCCACTTACCCTGCACATCTTTGGGTTGTGGGGGTGAAACCCACGCAGACACGGGGAGAATGTGCAAACTCCACATTGACAGTAGCTCGGGGCCAGGATCGAACCCGGGTCCTCAGGGCCATGAGGCGGCCGTGCTAACCACTGCCCCAAATATGGTCTTACATGGAGCTATTCCATGTAGGCTTGTTGCTCACCGAGTTCTGTCCTAGACTGTTCTCTGACCATGTGACTACATACTGTCATGAGAATGTCGCTTTAAGAAACGGTTAGCTGCTCATGTTACTGCAGTGATGTCAGAGTGTGGGTGGAGCCGAGCTCTGGTTCTGCTTTTTAGTTTCACTTTGAGAAAAAGCTTGGGTGTGTCTGGGTTTTCCAGTGAGCTGCAGCTGAAGTTAAACAAAGAGCTGTCCTGTTGATCTCTCTGCCACCCAAAGTCTATCTATTGATCATTTGGTGAAATCAGAATTATCAATGTTCTCAATAGTGAATGTGAGCCTAATGTGCTCCTGATTGAAGGTTTGTTAAGTCTTTTGGATGTTAAAAGGAAAGCTTAAAGGATTACTTGGTGTTGTATTCTTTGGGGGTTATCTTTGAATTAATGGTTGCTAAGATATTCACTGTTTGTTTTAAAAAGGTTAACTTGAGTTCATAGAATAAACATTGTTTTGTTTTAAAAAGTACTGGTCCATTTCTGCTGTACCACACCTGTAGAGTGGGCCGTGTGCTCCCCATACCACAATCTATTAAAAGTTGTGGGTCAGGTGAACTCCATGGTACACTTTGGGGTTCTCTAAACTCTGACCTATGACAATCACCCTGTGGGCAATGCCAGTATCCAGTCCCATGTTGCTACCAGCTCTGCCCAGCACCGTACATTATAATGTACCAGGCACTGATCATCACAAACTCGCATTCTCCCATTCCAACTCTTCACTGGACTTATTTTCTAGATGCTTTTTCATCGAGCTGACCTTATTCCACACCTCCCTCATTAATTCCTCCTTCACCGACATTTCATTTTCTAATTTATTTTTGCGTTTTTTTTTTATTCTCCAATTTTTCTTGTCAGTCATCGTGTTTTTTCGATGCCTTTTCTCCAGCGCTTTAAATCTTTTTGCTGATTCCTCTTTATGTTTAATAATTCTGAGTTTCTTTTGAAATCTTTAACTTCTGTGTTTCTTCCCAGGGGAATCTGTTGTGTTCTTATCGGACAGTATATGTTTCACAAATAGAATTCATTTCTACATGCAGTGACAACAATCGCTCCCTCAACGTCAGCAAAACTAAAGAGCTGGTCGTTGACTTCAGGAAGCAAAGTACTGTACTGTCAGCATCAACGGGGCCGAGGTGGAGATGGTTGACAGCTTCACATACCTAGGTGTACACATCACCAACAATCTGTCCTGGTTCACCCACGTCAATGCTATGACCAAGAAAGCACAACAGCCTATACCTCCTCAGGAAACCAAGGAAATTCAGCATGTCCACATTGACTCTGACCAATTTTTGCAGATGCACCATAGAAAGCATCCTATCTGGCTGTATCACAGCCTGGTATGGCAACTGCTCGACCCAAGACCTTAAGAAACTACAAAGAGTCATGAACACAGTCCAGTGCATCACACCAACCTGCCTCCCATCCATTGACTCTGTCTACACCTCCCGCCCCACCAGTTATTCTCTCTTCCAACCTGTTCCATTGGGCAGGAGATACAAAGGTCTGAGAACACGCACTAACAGATTCAAAAGCAGCTTCTCTCCAGACTCCTAAATGGCCCTCTTATGGACTGGATTGATCTCAGCATACATCTTCTCTACAGTTGTAGTACTACCCACCTGTATGCTTCACCCAATGTCTGTGTTTATGTATTTACATTATGTATTTATGTATGTCCCATGTTTTTTCATGTACAGAACGATCTAACTGGACTGTGCGCAGAACAATACTTTTCACTGTACCTCGGTACACGTGACAATAGATCTAAATCTACTTGTCTTAACTTCGGCCAAACCCTTTCTGCTTCACTGTTGGTCAGGTCTATCTCTCACAAAGTGTTGACTTGTTTCCACTCTGCAATTTGCTCATTATTCTTCATTTGGTGGTTTAGTGTCTTTCATTCCCTCCCTCTGGGGTCTTCCATTGCCCTCCCTCTGGGGTCTTCCATTGCCCTCCCTCTGGGGTCTTCCATTGCCCTCCCTCTGGGGTCTTCCATTGCCCTCCCTCTGGGGTCTTCCATTGCCCTCCCTCTGGGGTCTTCCATTGCCCTCCCTCTGGGGTCTTCCATTGCCCTCCCTCTGGGGTCTTCCATTGCCCTCCCTCTGGGGTCTTCCATTGCCCTCCCTCTGGGGTCTTCCATTGCCCTCCCTCTGGGGTCTTCCATTGCCCTCCCTCTGGGGTCTTCCATTGCCCTCCCTCTGGGGTCTTCCATTGCCCTCCCTCTGGGGTCTTTCACTGTCCTCCCTCTGGGGTCTTCCATTGCCCTCCCTCTGGGGTCTTCCATTGCCCTCCCTCTGGGGTCTTCCATTGCCCTCCCTCTGGGGTCTTCCATTGCCCTCCCTCTGGGGTCTTCCATTGCCCTCCCTCTGGGGTCTTCCATTGCCCTCCCTCTGGGGTCTTCCATTGCTCTCCCTCTGGGGTCTTCCATTGCCCTCCCTCTGGGGTCTTTCACTGTCCTCCCTCTGGGGTCTTTATTTATTTATTTATTGCCAATTAAGCGGCAATTTAGCGTGGCCAATCCACCTAACCAGCAGCACAACTTTGGGTTGTGGGGGCGAAACCCACGCAGACACGGGGAGAATGTGCAAACTCCACACGGACAGTGACCCAGAGCCGGGATCCGAACCCGGGTTCCGGGCGCCGCAGTCCCAGTGCTAACCCACTGCACCACATGCTGCCCTCAGCCACAGTTCCATTGACTGTCAGCTCTGCGAGGTCATCCTACCCTTGTTTTTTTTTTTCGCTCTGTACGTTTCTTCTTTAAACCTGTGACGCGGCCGGCCAATTTTACAAGTTTGTAATTCTGTGCCTGTCTTTCAGTTTCCTGTCACTGTGCATCTTTTCTGATGCTACATTCTTCCGGGCCCGGCAGTATCTCAAATGTGTCCATTTGCCCAGCATTCTGATCGGCATTTTCCTTTCAGACTTCGATCAGAACAGGATACTCACAGGTGTCGGGCCAGAGGCAGTGTCAGGATAATTTTATCCTCGTCGCCAAATGTTATGATGCACCTTTCTTCGCAGATACAAAAAGGATTTATTAATAAGAAAGCAGCAAGTCTTGTGGCTGCACCTCGCTCCCGACGTGTCTCCTGCCTAAGAGGACTCCACCCCCCGCGGTGATTACCCACTCTGAGTCCCAATTGGTCACCCAAGCCAGGTGTTCCCCTTAAAGGTGCAGCCACTGCAGGTTCAAACCCCACTACAGCCACTTCAGCACATGATCTGAACCCTGAGCCAACAACAAGAGGAGCCATTTTCATAGACACCCTACAGTGCAGAAGGTGGCCATTCGGCCCATCGAATCTGCACCCACACTCTGAAGGCCCACTTCCCCGCCCTTCCCCAGTAACCCCACCTAATCTTTGGACACTAAGGGGCAATTTATCACGGCCAATCCACCTAACCTGCACGCCTTTGGACTGTTGGGGGAAACCCACGCAGACGCGGGGAGAACATGCAAACTCCACGCAGACAGTCACCCAGGGCTGGAATTGCACCCGGGTCCCCGGCGCTGTGAGGCAGCAGTGCTAACCACTGCCGCCGTGCCGCCGAAATTAGTCAAAAACACCATGGCTGGGATTCTCCGTTTGGGAGACTATGTTCTCTTGGGGGAGGTGAATTGGAACTGATCTGCACTCCCGCTGGGAGCACAAATCAGGAAGCAATTCAAAATCCCATGCCATGCAAATTTATGCATGGCGAGGAATATGAGGGATTCCCGAGGGAATTCTGCTGTCACTCCGCCATTTCGAGTAGACAGCCCGAGAGCAAGGTCTCTGGGCTGGCCGCAGAGAGCTGAGTGCTGTCAATTTCCTGCTCAGCAGTTCAAATCACTCAAGTGTGAAGGGGGTGATTGGAATGCACTTAACCCTCTTTGATATGGTTGATGTTTGTAAACATTGTGGCTACAGCACTGAGAGTTCCTCATCCATGAAGGAGGATGAATGAAGTGAGGCTGACAGCTGTGTTTGTGGAAGCTGTCAATCACAGACCAGTAAGAGAATTGGATGAATAGCTTGCAGCTGGAGCATCTGAGGGGTTTATACACTGTGCTTTTCTCTGTCCAGAAATGGACACGTGGTGCTTCCTGTGTCTGAGCCAGCGGGTGTATGACCAGGTGAGTGTTACGCAGTGATTTTGTTCACTGCCCCTGACTGGATTGCTCTCTATCTTTCTGACAGAGGTCACTTTTCTGGGGGTCGCTTTAGTTAGGGGGTCTCGGGGGAGGGGGGGGGGTCCTATTCTGGGGGTCTCTGCAGGGGTCATCCAATCCAGGGAGTCTCAGGGGGTGGTCCCCCTATTTAGTGACCCGGGGGTGGGGTGGGGGTGGAGCTGGAAGGGGAGGGTTGGGCATGTCGTGCATTGAAATGAAATGACAATTGCTAATTGTCACGAGTAGGCTTCAAATGAAGTTACTGTGAAAAGCCCCTAGTCACCACATTCCACCGCCTGTTCGGGGAGGCTGGTACAGGAATCGAACCGTGCTGCTGGCTTGCCTTGGTCTGCTTTCAAAGCCAGCGATTTAGCCCTGTGCTAAACAGCCCCGTGCGGGGAAGGGTGGCTTTCGGAAGGACCTTTCGGAAGGACCTTTCGGAAGGACCTTAACTTCCTTAAGGGGGTCACCACCTTGGCCCACGGTGAGATCCACCACATCAGAGCCACGCTGGTAAATACCGGCAGTGATTCTCGGACTGGGGAATCGCGAGGGTTCGGAGACTCCAGTGCCAGGCCCGCTGAGTTGGTGCAAATGGGTCCTCCTGCCGGCGAGTGGCGGGAACCTCGATTTTGGGCCTGACGCCTGATTCTGCGGCCAATTGCAATCCCCATTGCCGGCCTGATGGGGGTGAAGAGTCCAGCCGAATATCTGGAGATCTGTAAACCCTGTCACATGTCAACAATGAAACAAAACAAGACAGAGACGGAATTTGAAACAAAATAAAACAATATTAATTGAATTTTATTGTTTCAGACGGATTGTTAATAAAAATGTCAACAAAAAGGAAACAAGGCATTTAAAGAGCAGCAAAATGGATTCCATCAATCAGTCATAGTCAGGAGCTGTCCATGAATTCTTACTGAGATGCCATCAACATCCTGGGGGTTATCATGGAACAGAAACTAAACTTGATCAGCCACATAAACACAGGTCAGAGGCTGGGAATTATGGGTAAGTCACCTCCTGACCCTCCAAAGCCTGTCCACTATCTACAAGGTCAGGAGTGTGGCAGCCGTGTGTACCATCTACAAGATGCACTGCAGCAACTCACCAAGGTTCCTTAGGCAGCACCTTCCAAACCCACGACCTCTACCATCTAGAAGGACAAGAGCAGCAGATACCTGGGAACCCCACCACCTGGAGGTTCCCCTCCAAGTCACTCATCACCCCGACTGGGAAATATACCGGCCATTCCTTCACTGTCGCTGGGTCCAAATCCTGTGATTGCCTCCCTAACAGCACTGTGGGTGTACTTACACCACACGGACTGCAGCGGGTTCAAGAAGGCAGCTCACCCCCACCTTCTATTTTTTTTTTAATTTAGAGTGCCCAATTCTTTTTTTTTCCAATTAAGGGGCAATTTAGTGTGGCCAACCCACCTAACCTGCACATGAAATGAAATGAAAATCGCTTATTGTCACGAGTAGGCTTCAATGAAGTTACTGTGAAAAGCCCCTAGTCGCCACATTCCGGCGCCTGTCCGGGGAGGCTGGTACGGGAATCGAACCGTGCTGCTGGCCTGCTTGGTCTGCTTTAAAAGTCAGCGATTTAGCCCAGTGAGCTAAATCAGCCCCTAACATCTTTGGGTTGTGGGGGTGAGACCCACGCAGACACGGGGAGAATGTGCAAACTCCACACGGACAGTGACCCAGAGCCGGGATCGAACCTGGGACCTCGGCGCCGTGAGGCAGCAGTGCTAACCCACTGCGCTACCGTGCTGCCCTGTTATATACATTTTCTGCCGCGTTAGTTTATTGTATTATACTGAAAGGTTTATCCTGTCCTTCCCTGAATTTACTTTCTGTAGGAGGGGTGTCCCTCCCTCCCATGTTGTTCCCTTTCTGTGAATCCTCTCCCCCCCCCCCCCCCCCCCCCTCCCCGGGTTGCACGTTCCTTTAGTTTCCCCCTCTGTCTTTGTTTTCCCCTTGTCCTTCCTCTCTTTTTTCTTCCAATCTCCCCCGTTTTCCAATCTTACTCCTCGTTGCTGACCTCGAACGGGTTTTGGAGCAGGCCAGCACACTGTCCCCATGTATCTCGGAATGCCTTCCTCCGACCCTCGGATGGCGTACTCACTCTTCTCCAGGTGGAGAGGAAGCGTCTGAAGGGAGGAGGGCGAGGTAGTGAGGGTGGGAGGTTTAGAGAGGGAATTCCCGTGCTGGAGGGCCCTGGCAGCTGAAGGCACGGCCGCCAATGGTGGAGCGATGGTGATTGGAGGTCAAGAGGCCAAGGTTCAAGGAGCTCAGCTACTTCAGAGGGTTGAGTGGGTTGGAGGAGATTACAGGGGTAGGGAGGAGGTGAGGCGAGGGAGGGATTTGAAAACAAGGATAGGAATTTTAAAATCAAGGCTTTGTTTGACTGATCAGCGAGCACAGTGGGGGGGGGAGGGGGGGAGGGGTGGTGACAGGTGAATGACGGACAGCAGAGTTTCGGATGACCTCGAGGTTTATGGAGGGCAGAATGTGGGAGATCAGTGTTGGAATAGTCGCACCTGGAGGTCACAAAGTTATGGGTGAGGGTTTCAGCAGAAGATGGACAATCCATTCCTGACATTGCCCTTTGGGCAGCACCATAGCACAGTGGTTAGCACGGTTGCTTCACAATGCCAGTTCGATTCCCGGCTTGGGTCACTGTCTGTGTGGAGTCTGCACGTTCTCCCTGTGCCTGCCTGGGTTTCCTCCGGGTGCTCCGGTTTCCTCCCACAGTCCAAAGATGTGCAGGTTAGGTGGATTGGCCGTGATGAATTGTCCCTTAGTGTCCAAAAAGGTTAGTGGGGGTTACGGGGATAGGGTGGAGGTGTGGGCTTAGGCAGGGTGCTCTTTCCAAGGGCCGGTGCAGACTCGATGGGCCGAATGGCCTCCTTCTGCATTGTAAATTCTATGATTCTATGAGCTAAGACATAGACAGAGTTGGGCAATGTTACAAAGACCAGAGGAGATTTTCCCAGGAGCCTGATCAATACTAATACCTCAACCAACATCATTATCACAGGTCAGTAAGGTCAACCGAGCAGTGGGAGTTATTTCTGGAGGAATAGAACAGCAAAGCAGAGACCTCATGCTGAATTTCTGTCAAGCGTGGTTATTGATCATATGTGGAGAACTGTGCGCTGTTCTGCTCTCCATATTATCAAAAGTCCACAGAGAGAGTGTGAAAAAGGATTCACAAGAATGATACCAGAACTGAGAACTTAAACAGATTAGGAAAGATGGACAGACTGTGTGGCTTTTTCCCGTAAAGAGAGAAGGTGAGGGGTGAGCTAATAGAGGCTTTTGGGCAGCACGGTGGCGCAGTGGTTAGCACTGCTGCCTCACGGCGCCGAGGTCCCAGGTTCGATCCCGGCCCTGGGTCACTGTCCGTGTGGAGTTTGCACATTCTCCCCGTGTTTGCATGGGTCTCACCCCAACAACCCAAAGATGTGCAGGGTAGGTGGATTGGCCACGCTAAATTGCCGCTTAATTGGGATTAAAAATAATTGGGTACTCTAAATTTTAAAAAAATAGAGATCTTCAAAATTCTAATAGCTTTTGATTGGGTAGACACAGATAGAGTGTTCCCACGTGATGGGGAAAAAGCAGAATAAGTAGGGTGGCAAAGTGGTTAGCACTGCTACCTCACAGCATGAGAGTCGGATTCGATTCCGGCCTTGGGTCACTGTCTGTGCGGAGTCTGCACGTTCTCCCCGTGTCTGTGTGGGTTTCCTCCAGGTGCTCCGGTTTCCTCTCACAGTCACAAAGATGGGCAGGTTAGGTGGATTACGGGCAGCACGGTGGCCTAGTGGTTAGCACAACCGCCTCACGGCGCTGAGGTCCCAGGTTCGATCCCGGCTCTGGGTCACTGTCCGTGTGGAGTTTGCACGTTCTCCCCGTGTCTGCGTGGGTTTCGCCCCCACAACCCAAAAATGTGCAGAGTAGGTGAATTGGCCACGCTAAATTGCCCCTTAATTGGAAAAAATAATTGGCTAATCTAAATTTTAAAAAAAAGGTTAGGTGGATTGGCCGTGCTAAATTGCCCCTTAGTGTCCGAGCATGTGCACGGCAGGTGGGGTTGTGGGAATAGGACAGGGGAGCGGGCTTAGGCAGGGCACTCTTTCAGAGGGTCAGTGCAGGCTCGATGGGTTGAATGGCTCCTTTTGCACTGTAGGGATTCTATCGGTCATCACTAAGAAATCTATTGGGAACTCAGAAGAAACACGTTTACCCAGAGATTAGAGAGAATGCGGAGCTCAATCTGGGGGACGAGCGGGAATATGGCAATGGGATGGAGAATCAGTTTTGATGATATTGAATGGCAGAGACGAGCAGAATGACCTACTCCTATTTTCTACACTTCTACGATACCACAGGGAGTGGTCAAGATGACCTGTACTGGTCATCATACCAACCTTGGCCAAAACCCTCAGCACTTCCTTGTGCCGTATCCCTCTATACCCATCCTATCCATGTGTTGTCAAGATGCCTTTTCAACGCCGTTAATGTATCTGCTTCCACAACCTCTCCTGGCAACGCGTTCCAGGCACTCACCACCCTCTGCGTAAAAAAACCTGCCTCACACATCCCCTCTAAACTTTGCCCCACGGACCTTAAACCTATGCCCCCTGGTGACTGACCCCTCCACCCTGGGAAAGAGTGCCTGCCCACCCACTCTATCCATGCCCTTCATAGAACATAGAACATAGAACGATACAGCGCAGTACAGGCCCTTCGGCCCTCGATGTTGCACCGACATGGAAAAAAAAAACTAAAGGCCATCTAACCTACACTATGCCCTTATCATCCATATGCTTATCCAATAAATTTTTAAATGCCCTCAATGTTGGAGAGTTCACTACTGTTGCAGGTAGGGCATTCCACGGCCTCACCACTCTTTGCGTAAAAAACCCACCTCTGACCTCTGTCCTATATCTATTACCCCTCAATTTAAGGCTATGTCCCCTCGTGCTAGCCACCTCCATCCGCGGGAGAAGGCTCTCGCTGTCCACCCTATCTAACCCTCTGATCATTTTGTATGCCTCTATTAAGTCACCTCTTAACCTTCTTCTCTCTAACGAAAACAACCTCAAGTCCATCAGCCTTTCCTCATAAGATTTTCCCTCCATACCAGGCAACATCCTGGTAAATCTCCTCTGCACCCGTTCCAAAGCTTCCACGTCCTTCCTATAATGAGGCGACCAGAACTGTACGCAATACTCCAAATGCGGCCGTACCAGAGTTTGGTACAGCTGCATCATGACCTCATGGCTCCGGAACTCAATCCCTCTACCAATAAAGGCCAACACACCATAGGCCTTCTTCACAACCCTATCAACCTGGGTGGCAACTTTCAGGGATCTATGTACATGGACACCGAGATCCCTCTGCTCATCCACACTACCAAGAATTTTACCATTAGCCAAATATTCCGCATTCCTGTTATTCTTTCCAAAGTGAATCACCTCACACTTCTCCACATTAAACTCCATTTGCCACCTCTCAGCCCAGCTCTGCAGCTTATCTATGTCCCTCTGTAACCTGCAACATCCTTCCGCACTGTCTACAACTCCACCGACTTTAGTGTCGTCTGCAAATTTACTCACCCATCCTTCTGCGCCCTCCTCTAGGTCATTTATAAAAATGACAAACAGCAACGGCCCCAGAACAGATCCTTGTGGTACGCCACTCGTAACTGAACTCCATTCTGAACATTTCCCATCAACTACCACTCTCTGTCTTCTTTCAACTAGCCAATTTCTGATCCACATCTCTAAATCACCCTCAATCCCCAGCCTCCGTATTTTCTGCAATAGCCGACCGTGGGGAACCTTATCAAACGCTTTACTGAAATCCATATACACCACATCAACTGCTCTACCCTCGTCTACCTGTTCAGTCACCTTCTCAAAGAACTCGATAAGGTTTGTGAGGCATGACCTACCCTTCACAAAACCATGCTGACTATCCCTAATCATATTATTCCTATCTAGATGATTATAAATCGTATCTTTTATAATCCTCTCCAAGACTTTACCCACCACAGACGTTAGGCTCACCGGCCTATAGTTACCGGGGTTATCTCTACTCCCCTTCTTGAACAAAGGGACCACATTTGCTATCCTCCAGTCCTCTGGCACTATTCCTGTAGCCAATGATGACCTAAAAATCAAAGCCAAAGGCTCAGCAATCTCTTCCCTGGCTTCCCAGAGAATCCTAGGATAAATCCCATCCGGCCCCGGGGACTTATCTATTTTCACCTTGTCCAGAATTGCCAACACTTCTTCCCTACGCACCTCAATGCCATCTATTCTAATAGCCTGGGTCTCAGCATTCTCCTCCACAATATTATCTTTTTCTTGAGTGAATACTGACGAAAAGTATTCATTTAGTATCTCGCTTATCTCCTCAGCCTCCACACACAACTTCCCACCACTGTCCTTGACTGGCCCTACTCTTACCCTAGTCATTCTTTTATTCCTGACATACCTATAGAAAGCTTTTGGGTTTTCCTTGATCCTACCTGCCAAAGACTTCTCATGTCCCCTCCTTGCTCGTCTCAGCTCTCTCTTTAGATCCTTCCTCGCTTCCTTGTAACTATCAAGCGCCCCAACTGAAACTTCACGCCTCATCTTCACATAGGCCTCCTTCTTCCTCTTAACAAGAGATTCCACTTCTTTGGTAAACCACGGTTCCCTCGCTCGACCCCTTCCTCCCTGCCTGACTGGTACGTACTTATCAAGAACATGCAATAGCTGTTCCTTGAACAAGCTCCACATATCCAGTGTACCCAACCCTTGCAGCCTACTTCTCCAACCAACACATCCTAAGTCATGTCTAATGGCATCATAATTGCCCTTCCCCCAGCTATAACTCTTGCTCTGCGGGGTATACTTATCCCTTTCCATCACTAACGTAAAGGTCACCGAATTGTGGTCACTGTCTCCAAAGTGTTCACCTACCTCCAGATCTAACACCTGGCCTGGTTCATTACCCAAAACCAAATCCAAAGTGGCCTCACCTCTTGTTGGCCTGTCAACATATTGTGTCAGAAAACCCTCCTGCACACATTGTACAAAGAACGACCCATCCAATGTACTCGAACTATATCTTTTCCAGTCAATATTTGGAAAGTTAAAGTCTCCCATAACAACTACCCTGTTACTTTCGCTCTTTTCCAGAATCATCTTCGCCATCCTTTCCTCTACATCTCTAGAACTATTAGGTGGCCTATAGAAAACTCCCAACAGGGTGACCTCTCCTTTCCTGTTTCTAACCTCAGCCCATACTACCTCGGAAGAAGAGTCCCCATCTTGCATCCTTTCTACCACCGTAATACTGTCCTTGACTAGCAGCGCCACACCTCCCCCTCTTTTGCCCCCTTCTCTGACCTTACTAAAGCACCTAAACCCCGGAACCTGCAACAACCATTCCTGTCCCTGCTCTATCCATGTCTCTGAAATGGCCACAACATCGAAGTCCCAGGTACCTACCCATGCTGCCAGTTCCCCTACCTTATTTCGTATACTCCTGGCATTGAAATAGACACACTTCAAACCACAGACCTGAACACTGCCGCCCTCCTGCGAAGTCAAAACTGTACTCCTGACCTCTCTACTCTCAATCTCTCGCACCCCAAAACTACAATCCAGGTTCCCATGCCCCTGCTGAATTAGTTTAAACCCCCCCAAAGAGTACTAACAAATCTCCCCCCCAGGATATTGGTGCCCCTCAGGTTCAGATGTAGACCATCCTGTCTATAGAGGTCCCACCTTCCCCAGAAAGAGCCCCAGTTATCCAGAAATCTGAATCCCTCCCGCCTGCACCATCCCTGTAGCCACGTGTTTAATTGCTCTCTCTCCCTATTCCTCATCTCACTATCACGTGGCACGGGCAACAACCCAGAGATAACAACTCTGTTTGTTCTCGCTCTGAGCTTCCATCCTAGCTCCCTAAAGGCCTGCCTGACATCCTTGTCCCCTTTCCTACCTATGTCGTTAGTGCCAATGTGGACTACGACTTGGGGCTGCTCCCCCTCCCCCTTAAGGACCCGGAAAACACGATCCGAGACATCACGTACCCTTGCACCTGGGAGGCAACATACCAAACGTGAGTCTCTCTCGCTCCCACAAAATCTCCTATCTGTGCCCCTGACTATTGAGTCCCCAATTACTAATGTTCTACTCCTTTCCCCCCTTCCCTTCTGAGCAACAGGGACAGACTCCGTGCCAGAGGCCCGTACCCCATGGCTTACCCCTGGTAAGTCGTCCCCCCCACAAGTATCCAAAACGGTATACTTGTTACTCAGGGGAACGACCGCAGGGGGTCCCTGCACTGACTGCTTCTTCCCAGTCCCTCTTACAGTTACCCATCTATCTCCAGTCTTTGGTGTAACTACTTCCCTGAAGCTCCTATCTATGACCCCCTCTGCCTCCCGAATGATCCGAAGTTCATCCAGCTCAAGCTCCAGGTCCCTAACACGGTTTTTGAGGAGCTGGAGTTGGGTGCACTTCCCACAGATGAAATCAGCAGGGACACTGACGGCGTCCCTCACCTCAAACATTCTGCAGGAGGAGCATTGTACTGCCTTCCCTGACATCCCCTCTAGATTAAAAAAAAACAAGAAAAAGAAAAAGGAAAGGAAGAGCTTACCTGATATTACCTCAAACCCTGATCCCGCTGAAAGGTAAGCAAATTTAAAGGCACTCACTCACCTTCACGACAGGCCCCTTCTCCCGCTTCCCAACCACCGTGGGGTGGGGGGGTTGGTTAGAGGAGGAGGTAGGGTGGGAAACACTCACAAAGTGTTTCGGGTTTAACTGTCACTTGCCAACAGCCCCTCCACAAACCACCTTCAACTTAGGCTGACCGCACTGCACGTATGCAAATTTCCCCAGAACAGCTGATCAGTAGCTCTGCTCTGCTGCCCTCTGCTGGTTGCTTGCCTTTACTCAAACTCCTTGGGTCTTCTTCGCAGGTTCACCTTCAACTTAGGCTGACCGCACTGCACGTATGCAAATTTCCCCAGAACAGCTGATCAGTAGCTCTGCTCTGCTGCCCTCTGCTGGTTGCTTGCCTTTACTCAAACTCCTTGGGTCTTCTTCGCAGGTTCACCTTCAACTTAGGCTGACCGCACTGCACGTATGCAAATTTCCCCAGAACAGCTGATCAGTAGCTCTGCTCTGCATAATCTTGTAGCCCTCTATCTGGTCACCCCTCAACCTCCGTCATTCTAATGAAAACAGTCTGAGTCTATTCAGCCTCTCACCATAGCTAACACCCTCCAGACCAGGCAGCATCCTGGTAAACCTTCTCTGCACCCTCTCCAAAGCCTCCACATCCTTCTGATAGTGTGGCGACCAGAATTGCGCGCAATATTCCAAGTGCGGCCTTAATTCTGTGCAGTTGGCTGGTCCTGGGGTCCTCCTGTTCGCCAATTTGGCCACTCCATTTCCACTAGATCCCCAATCTCCTCTCTGTCAGCGTGGGCGTGAAGCACTGTGGGCGTGAACAGAGAGGCAGAATTACAATCAGTGTGTGAAAACCCAGGCATCAGAAAGTAATTATAGAAGCTGGAGGCCAAGGGTTGGACTGTCAATGTTAGAAATTCCTGGCTTGATTCCACTGGAGTGTCGGCTGACAGAGTTCTCTCTCACTGTGGGGCATGCTCACAGCCTTCGTGCACAATGACTGACCTACTTCCTGCTCTGCTGTTTGTGAGCATTAGGGACGGAAGATGGGGGGAGGCCATTCAGCCTGTCGGGTCTGTTCTACCATTCAGTTAGCTCACAGCGGATCTGTATCCGGTTCTTACCCTTCCTGGCCAGCGACCTTCAACGTCCTTGCCTAACAGACGTCTTTCAATGCTGTAATTTTCCACTGACCCCCCCCCCCCCCCCCCCCCCCCCTCCCCCCTCCCCAGCTCACGGTATTTTGGAGTCGGAGGACACGGAGAGAGAGAGCTCACAGATTGATTGCAGTGTGTTTGCCTCAGTCCCTTATTTTAAGCTTCTTTCCTTTACCCTTGGCTCTCATTGCAAGGCTGGGTGAAGTGTCAGTGTCTCCAGCACGGTAGCACAGTGGTTAGCACTGTTGCTTCATAGCGCCAGGGTCCCAGGTTCGATTCCCGGTTTGGGTCACTGTCTGTGCGGAGTCTGCACGTCCTCCCCGTGTGTGCGTGGGTTTCCTCCAGGTGCTCTGGTTTCCTCCCACAGTCCAAAGATATTTTTTTTTGAATGTAGAGCGCCCAATTCATTTTTTCCAATTAAGGGGCAATTTAGCGTGGCCAATCCACCTACCCTGCACATCTTTGGGTTGTGGGGGCGAAACCCACGCAGACACGGGGAGAATGTGCAAACTCCACACGGACAGTAACCCAGAGCCGAGATCGAACCTGGGACCTCGGCGCCGTGAGGCAGTAGTGCTAACCCACTGCGCCACCATGCTGCCCTCAAATGGCCTTTCTAACCTGCATCCAGGCTGTTGAGTGAGGAGTCAACGGGAGTGACCTCCGTCAAGAGAACTGTGCCCCAATAGCGGTGGGCTTCCTCTCAAGGGTGGAGTGAGGGGGCCGAGAGGAGAAATAATAACGGCCATCAGTTCATCTGTCTTGGGCCCAGCTGCTTTGTGACCAGTTCCCTGTGTTACCCCAAACCCAGGTCATCAGCTCAACATCCAGATAAGGACCGGAACACTCCTCCCCATTTAACCCCACACTGACCCCCTCCAATCCCTCCGCAGGACCTCAAACACCTCAAGTTAAAAATTCTAACCCTAATGTTTAAATTCCCACCCCATCTCCATCCCTGTAATCTCCTCCAGCCCCACAAACCTGCAAGATAACCTCCAATTCGGCCCTCTTGGTGCATCCCTGATTCCCGGTGCTCCACAAAATGGCGGCCATGCCCTCAGCTCCCTGGGTCCTAAGCTTGGGAATTCCTTCCCTAAACCTCTCCGCCTCTCCGCCTTTCAGACGCCCGTTAAAACCAACCTCTTTGATCAAACTCCTGGTCATCTGCCCTGATTTCACCTCATGTGTCTTTGTGTCAAGGATGGTTTGATGATGCCGCTGTGCAGCACCTTGGGATGTTAGCCCACATAAAGGGTGCTGTATTGATGTAAATGTAAGTGACACAAGGCATTGGAGCAGGAGAGGGCCATTCGGCCCTTCGGGCCTGCTCTGTCATTCAATAAGATCATGGCTAATCTGATTGTGGTCTCAACTCCACATTCCGCCAACCCCCGATAACCTTTGACCCTTGTGAATCAAGAATAGATCTAACTCGGCCTTGAAAGTTTTCAATGGTCCAGCCCCCAGTGTGGTCTGGGGAAGGGAATTTTGAAGATTAACAGCCGGTTCACCCTTGGCTTTGTGAGGTGTGCCCTGTACACCACCCTCAGCTGTGTCAGCCCCAACCTCACACACGAGGTTGAGGCGTTTACCCTCCGCAGCACCTCGCACCACAATCCCTCCTCCAATGCCAGCTCCAGCTCTTCCAACTCATTGAATACTTCCCAGGGGCCATCAAGGGGGGGCACCATTGCCAGCAGCCGCAACTTCGACTCCCTACATGAACCCACCACCATCCTCACTCACAAAGCCCCGCCTCCCTATTCCATCCTTGATCCTTCTCTGCATTCACTGCCCAATAGACCCCCCCCCCCTTATTTTTAACCGGTGCCCCACCTTGTTCTAGACTCCCCCACAAGGGGGAAATATCCATTCAGCGTCCACTCTGCCAAGTCCCCGTCAGGATCTTGTCTGTGAATCCAGGCTCCATTGACTCCGTGGCTCCGTTACGGCTCCCCTTCCATCGCAGAGCGCTGATATCCCGCCAGAGACGATGATCACGGGTGAGTTGACTTATTTCTCCCACTGCGTACCCTCCCTGGCAAGGGAGCGTCTTCTGAACAATGCAGGAGATAAACTGGGATTAATAATAACAATAATAATCTTTATTATTGTCACAAGTAGGCTTAGAACATAGAACAGTACAGCACAGAACAGGCCCTTCGGCCCTCGATGTTGTGCCGAGCAATGATCACCCCACTTAAACCCACGTAACCCGTAACCCAACAGTCCCCCCATTAACCTTACACTACGGGCAATTTATCATGGCCAATCCACCTAACCAGCACATCTTTGGACTGTGGGAGGAAACCGGAGCACCCGGAGGAAACCCACGCACACACGGGGAGGACGTGCAGACTCCGCACCGACAGTGACCCAGCCGGGAATCGAACCTGGGACCCTGGAGCTGTGACGCATTGATGCTAACCACCATGCTACCGTGAGGCCCCTGCTACCGTGAGGCTTACATTAACACTGCAATGAAAAAGGGGTAAAGGGGGAGGTAAAACTCTGCAGCTGACAGCAGAACATTCCGGAAAGGAAGGGCTGGTCTCTCAGCTCCTGGTTCGAGGCTGGACCCCACCATTAGCCCTTCCATTGGGCTGCCTCTTCGCTCCGCACACCTGGGCCGTTAGCTCCAGCGAATGGACTGAAGGATCAAACTGGGAAGTGGGCGTCGCTGATGAGATCAACATTTGTCGCCCATCCCGAATTGTCCTTGAAATGAGCGACTTGCTCGGGCATTCCAGAGGGCAGCTAAGAGTCGGCCGCATGAATCTGGAGTTCGCGTGGGCCAGATCGGGTAAGGGCGGCAGATTTCCTTCCTGAAAGGACATTAGTGACCCAGATGGGTTTTTCACAACAGCCGATGATAGTTTCATGGTCACAGTTTCAGAGACTAGCTTTACCTTCCAGATTGTCTCCTAGAACATAGAACAGTACAGCACAGAACAGGCCCTTCGGCCCTCGATGTTGTGCCGAGCCATGATCACCCTACTCAAACCCACGTATCCACCCTATACCCGTAACCCAACAACTCACCCCCTTAACCTTACTATTAGGACACTACGGGCAATTTAGCATGGCCAATCCACCTAACCCGCACATCTTTGGACTGTGGGAGGAAACCGGAGCACCCGGAGGAAACCCACGCACACACGGGGAGGACGTGCAGACTCCACACAGACAGTGACCCAGCCGGGAATCGAACCTGGGACCCTGGAGCTGTGAAGCATTTATGCTAACCACCATGCTACCGTGCTGCCCACACTCCTCTGAGCTAGCTTATTAATTGAATATTAATTCCTCCAGCTGCCTTGTTGGGATTTGAACCCGTGTCCCCAGAGCATTTGCCTGGGCCTCTGAATTACTAACCCAGTGACATTACCGCTACGTTGTAATCCCGCTTAGTGTGCGAGGAAGCATAGATTCAGATCATTGATATGCGCCCTTGACTGAGGAGCCAATGCTGCGAAACTGTCATCTGTGGGATTATAATTAAATGCCCCTAAATCAGAATCACGGCCAGCACGGTGGCACAGGGGTTAGCACTGCTGTCTCACAGCGCCGAAGACCCGGGTTCGATCCCGGTCCCGGGTCGCTGTCTGTGTGGAGTTTGCACATCCTCCCCGGGCCTGCGTGGGTTTCCTCCGGGTGCTCCGGTTTCCTCCCAAAGATGTGCAGGTTAGGTGGATTGGCCATGCTAAATTGTCCTTAGTGTCCAAAATTGCCCTTAGTGTTGGGTGGGGTTACTGGGTTATGGGGATAGGGTGGAGGTGTTGACCTTGGGTAGGGTGCTCTTTCCAAGAGCCGGTGCAGACTCGATGGGCCGAATGGCCTCCTTCTGCACTGTAAATTCTATAAGAAATAAGAACCCAAAGATGTGCAGGGTAGGTGGATTAGCCATGCTAAATTGCCCCTTAATTGGGAATAAATGAATTGGGTACTCTAAAAAATGTTTAAAAGTCAGAAACATCCTAAATACCATCGCACCAAGGGCCACTGATTGCCCTGTGATAGTTGACCCCAATTGGTTATGGCACCATTTAATTCGGTACCAGAGTGTGTCCACCTGAGCTTCAATACTCTCACCGATAAACAACAGCCTCTTCAGTGGGAACCTGGTACTAAATTATTCATTGACAATCTGATTACTCAATTGTTCTTTCTCAACCAGCATGGAGACAATGTGCTGAAGGGCCTCCTACTGTAACCTATATCTTTTTTTTTTAATTACCCAATTATTTTTTCCAATTAAGGGGCAATTTAGCGTGGCTAATCTACCTACCCTGCACATCTTTGGGTTGTGGGGGTGAAACCCACACAGACACGGGGAGAATGTGCAAACTCCACACGGACAGTGACCCAGAGCCGGGATCGAACCTGGGACCTCAGCGCCGTGAGGCGGTTGTGCTAACCACTAGGCCACCGTGCTGCCCTGAAAACAATAAAGATTAGTATTATTTTAGTTGCTGCAACCTGTTTTGATGCATGTTTGTAATAAAATACATTAAAAAAAAAGATTTTTATTATTATTGCAGATGGTTTGCAAAGGTTGAGAATCTGGCGTCTGAAATTTCACACTCTGAACGACAAGTTGAGAATCAGTCGGCTGGGTTTGCTTGATGGAGCAAGATGGTGAGGCGGAGCTTTGGGAGGTGGGAGGCTGCGTGAGGCAGGCACCAGGAAAGCTCCCAGCTGGAGCTCCATCACAAGGCCCCACAACAAGTTCACCCTCCTGCCCTTTGAGATACAGACAGGCAATGACAGACACCCAGTACAGCCAATCAACACACAGGACAGAACACAACCAATCACCAGTCAGAACACTAGAAGGTGGTTTCCCACTAGAAAACACACGAGGCATCAACGCTCCGCCTCTTTCCACTGGTGACAACTGTAGTGACAGTCAGGGTGTATATATCAGTTAGCACCGTATACACGTAGCTCAGAGCTAGTCTGGTCTAGTTAGTTATAACAAGCACGCTTAGTTAGTGGAGTGTGAGCAGCACGGTGGGCACAGTGGTTAGCAGTGTTGCCTACGGTGCTGAGGACCCGGGTTGGAATCCCGGCTCTGGGTCACTGTCCGTGTGGAGTTTGCATATTCTCCCCGTGTCCGCGTGGGTTTCACCCCCACAACCCAAAAGATGTGCAGGGTGGGTGGATTGGCCATGCTAAATTGCCCCTTAATTGGAAAAAATAATTGGGTATTCTAATTTTTTTAAAAAGATTAGTAGAGTGTCAAACACAGTGAACTGTGTGCATTGCTTAACAAGTTCAATAAAGCGTATTGAACTAACATCAAAGTTTGGAGTCTACTTTCAAGTACAACTGCATCCGGTTGCAGTCTGTGTTACCCCAGGGTGATTAACACCACACCATGGAAAGGCATCGCCCGCACATTCTCCCGCTAGCTACCAGGGACGACACTGCCCATCATTGTATTGAGATGAGGGGCTGGTTTAGCTCACTGGGCTAAATCGCTGGCTTTTAAAGCAGACCAAGCAGGCCAGCAGCACGGTTCGATTCCCGTACCAGCCTCCCCGGACAGGCGCCGGAATGTGGTGACTAGGAGCTTTTCACAGTAACTTCATTGAAGCCTGCTCGTGACAATAAGCGATTTTCATTTTTCATTTTCGGATCAGGAACGCCGCACTAGGATAATCCTGGTAAAGGCAGCCACTTTGATGTGAGAACTCAGAGGGAGAGGCTGGGAGGCTGGGGTAAGTTAGGATTTCTCGTTCAGATCACCGACTTGGTGCATAGCCCTCTCAATCGGCCCTCTTTCGGAAGAGCGTGGGTTTCACTCCCACTCCAGGGACTGGAGCACAAAACCTGAGGCTGACACTCCGGGGCTGAGGGAGTGCTGCAGTGTCGGGGGGGTCTCGAGGCTGACACTCCGGGGCTGAGGGAGTGCTGTAGTGTCGGGGGGGGGGGGTCTCGAGGCTGGCTCTCCGTCGCTGAGGGAGTGCTGCAGTGTCGGGGGGGGGGTCTCGAGGCTGACTCTCCGTCGCTGAGGGAGTGCTGCAGTGTCGGGGGGGGGGGTCTCGAGGCTGACACTCCGTCGCTGAGGGAGGGCTGCAGTGTCGGGGGGGGGGGGGGTCTCGAGGCTGACACTCCGTCGCTGAGGGAGAGCTGCAGTGTCGGGGGGGGTCTCGAGGCTGACACTCCGTTGCTGAGGGAGTGCTGCAGTGTCGGGGGGGGGGGGGGGGTCTCGAGGCTGACACTCCGTCGCTGAGGGAGTGCTGCAGTGTCGGGGGGGGGGGTCTCGAGGCTGACACTCCGTCGCTGAGGGAGTGCTGCAGTGTCGGGGGGGGGGGGGGGGGGGTCTCGAGGCTGACACTCCGGGGCTGAGGGAGTGCTGCAGTGTCGGGGGGGGGTCTCGAGGCTGACACTCCGTTGCTGAGGGAGTGCTGCAGTGTCGGGGGGGGGTCTCGAGGCTAACTCTCCGGGGCTGAGGGAGTGCCGCAGTGTCGGGGGGGGGTGGTCTCGAGGCTGACACTCCGTTGCTGAGGGAGTGCTGCAGTGTCGGGGGGGGGGGTCTCGAGGCTGACACTCCGTTGCTGAGGGAGTGCTGCAGTGTCGGGGGGGGGGGGTCTCGAGGCTGACACTCCGTCGCTGAGGGAGTGCTGCAGTGTCGGGGGGGGGGGGGGGGTCTCGAGGCTGACACTCCGTTGCTGAGGGAGTGCTGCAGTGTCGGGGGGGGGGGGTCTCGAGGCTGACACTCCGGCGCTGAGGGAGTGCTGCAGTGTCGGGGGGGGGGGTGGGGGGGGGGGGTCTCGAGGCTGACACTCCGTTGCTGAGGGAGTGCTGCAGTGTCGGGGGGGGGGGTCTTGAGGCTGACACTCCGTTGCTGAGGGAGTGCTGCAGTGTCGGGGGGGGGGGGGTCTCGAGGCTGACACTCCGTCGCTGAGGGAGTGCTGCAGTGTCGGGGGGGGGGGGGGGGGTCTCGAGGCTGACACTCCGTTGCTGAGGGAGTGCTGCAGTGTCGGGGGGGGGGGGTCTCGAGGCTGACACTCCGGCGCTGAGGGAGTGCTGCAGTGTCGGGGGGGGGGGGGGGGGGGGTCTCGAGGCTGACACTCCGTTGCTGAGGGAGTGCTGCAGTGTCGGGGGGGGGGGTCTCGAGGCTGACACTCCGTTGCTGAGGGAGTGCTGCAGTGTCGGGGGGGGGGGGGGTCTCGAGGCTGACACTCCGGGGCTGAGGGAGTGCCGCAGTGTCGGAGGTGCCTTCTTTCAGACGAGATGTTTTCAGGTGTATGCAGAAGCTTCCATTTTAAAATAAATAAATTTAGAGTACGCAATTCATTTTTTCCAATTAAGGGGCAGTTTAGCGTGGCCAATCCACCTACCCTGCACATCTTTGGGTTGTGGGGGTGAAACCCACACACACATGGGGAGAATGTGCAAACTCCACACGGACAGTGACCCAGAGCTGGGATCGAACCTTCGACCTCGGCGCCGTGAGGCAGCAGTGCTAACCCACTGAGCCACCGTGCTGCCCTAACATGGTTGACTCTTAAGTTCCTCTCTGAAATGGCCGAGCAAACTGGGTAATTAGAAATGGGCAACAAATGCCAGTCCAGTCAATTGGGCATGAAAGATTTCTTATAACCTGCCCTGTGATGTCCTGAGGGGGCAAAAGGCACTAAATCAATGCAAGGTTTCTTTATTATCCAGTTGGGCATTTTACAAAAGTTATACTTTGGCTAATGGTTGTTGACAGACACTGATTACACAGGAGATGGGACAATTAGCTTTCACAAACAATAACAAAGAACTCTGATAGATGGCTTTGGATTCAATTATTCCCTTGCTTAAAGTAGCAAGATGGGATTATATGCATTTGTGTCTATGGACAAAGGTGTTAGGGGTGATACACTAACAATTGCACACAGAAACACGAAACGGTACAAAAGAGGCTTTATTACCGTGAGATGTTATTCCCTCAGCTGCAGCTGTAGAATGGCAGCTCAGGAGAGCTTATGAATATTTATACTGCTCCCTGCTGGGAGACTGTTCCAAGGATTAACAGCCTCCAGAGAGAAAGCAATTCTCCTCCTCCTCTGTCTTTAATCTGCCCCCCCCCCTTAGTTCCGGCCCCTCCCACAAGGCGGACATGATCTCACCATCCACCTTGTCAAGATCTTGTATATGTCGATAAGACCACCTCCCATTCTTCGAAATTCCAATGGATGCAGATCTAGTCCGCCCAACCGCTCCTCATACCCCTTCATCACACAAATCAGTTGAGTGAATCTTCTCCGTGCTGTTTCGACTGAAATTATATCCTTTTTCAAGGAAGGAAACTTAAACTGTACACAGAGGGTGTCCTGGTGTCCACAACAACCTGTATAACTGTAGCCGAACTCCCCGCTTTTATATTCCATTCGCCTGGCAATAAACATCAAGATTCCGTTTGTCTCCCTGATCACTTGCTGTGTCTGCATACTAACGTCTCGTGACTCACGTGGGAGGCAGTGAGGTAGTGGTATTATCCCTGAGTTAGTCATTTAGCAGAGCCAGAGAAATGCTCTGGGGACCCAGGTTCAAATCCCACCAGGTCAGATGGAGAAATCTGAAGTCAAAAAAATAAATCTGGAATTTGAAGTCTATAGATGGCCATGAAACCATTGTCGATTGTCGTAAAACCCCATCTGGTTCACTCATGTCCCTTCAGGAAAGAAAATCTGTCGTCCTTACCCCAGTCTGGCCGACACGTGACTCCAGACTCACAAGCAGCTCTTAAATGCCCTCTGAACATGGCCAAGCATAGCGAGCCACCCAATTAGGGATGGGCAATAAATGCTGCCCCAGCCAGCGGCGCCCAGAATCTCTCTCCATTTTAATTACACGCTGTTTATCCAGCCAAAATGGCCACCTTCACGTTTTCCTGTTTAAACAGACTCTGCAAACGGTTTACTGTAATGCGCTATTTAAGTAGACTCTGTAGACTGGTGTGGCGTTAAAAATTGGGGGAAATTAAGATTCAAAAAACGAAGTTAAACAGGGAGTTGATTGGAGGCAGAAATGATGAGATGCGAATTCGCCGGTCGTGGAAAACAGCATGTGATTCGAGAAGACAATGGGGCTACAGAGACGGCCATTTCAAAGTGGCGAGATAAGAAAATGGACACGTACCTGCCAAAAGTCAACTCCACAGGGTGAATAACATCAAAGGAGATAACTAAGGGAGGGGAGAGAGACAGATAACATTAGACCTGCAGAGGTTCTCGAAAGAAGCAGCCATTTCCCACCTTCGCTGAACCTGAAGATTAGTCCCCAGACGTGGCCACCGTAACCTGGATGTGGTCATTATTAGCCGGAGTTAGATCATAAAGTGACTTCGTACTGGGTGTTGTTTGGGAAAAGGGGTATCTCAGAGTCTCAGTGAATAGTACAGAAGCAAGGGATGGTTTCATGTAAAGGTCATCGGTCTACTTCTGTGTATTATAGTCCTTCCTGTCATGTGTGTTTTTGGCTTAAATCTTTTACGTTAATAAATATTCTTTATTCACTTAACGACTGGACTGATCCTCACTACATTGTACACAGTTCCTCATATTACACCAAAAAAAACAATATACCACAACGAACCGGTGTTCCGAGTTACATAGAATTTATAGTGCGGAAGGAGGCCATTCGGCCCATCGAGTCTGCACCGGCTCTTGGAAAGAGCACCCTACCCAAGGTCAACACCTCCACCCTATCCTGAGGGGCTGGTTTAGCTCACTCAGCTAAATCGCTGGCTTTTAAAGCAGACCAAGCAGGCCAGCAGCACGGTTCGATTCCCGTACCAGCCTCCCCGGACAGGGGCCGGAATGTGGCGACTAGGGGCTTTTCACAGTAACTTCATTGAAGCCTACTCGTGACAATAAGCGATTTTCATTTTCATTTTTCATTTTCTATCCCCATAACCCAGTAACCCCCCACCCAACACTAAGGGCAATTTTGTCATGGCCAATCCACCTAACCTGCACATCTTTGGACTGTGGGAGGAAACCGGAGCACCCGGAGGAAACCCACGCACACATGGGGAGGATGTGCAGACTCCGCACAGACAGTGACCCAGCCGGGAATCGAACCTGGGACCTTGGAGCTGTGAAGCGATTGTTCTATCCACAATGCTACCCTGCTGCATTTTGGGATACCCTCACAATTAACATCCGGGTGGTTCGTAACACAACTGTTTCAATTGCTCTGTTTGCTGTAAAATAGACTGTTCACTGTGAATCCTGTTGGAAGGTGGTGGCGTAGTGGAATTGTTACCGGACTATTAAACCAGAAACCCAGCTCTGTAATTAAAAGTCTAAAGGTGACCATGAAACCATTGTCGTAAAAACCCTTCTGGCTCATGAATGTCCTCCAGGGAAGGAAATCTGCCGTCCTTACCCGGTCTGGCCTACACGTGACTCCAGACCCACAGCGATGTGGTTGACTCTGAACTGCCCACTCAAGGGGCAATTAGGGATGGGCAATAAATGCTGACACAATCTCTGATTCCCAATATCACATGAACAAATAAAAAACATCCAGCTGGGCAGCATGGTGGCGCAGTGGTTAGCACTGCTGCCTCACGGCGCCGAGGACCCGGGTTCGAATCCCGGCTCTGGGTCACTGTCCGTGTGGAATTTGCACATTCTCCCCGTGTCTGTGTGGGTTTCATCCCCACAATGCAAAGATGTGCAGGGTCGGTGGATTGGCCATGCTAAATTGCCCCTTAATTAGGTAAAAAAATGAATTGGGCACTCTAAATTTAGAGAAAAAAAAAACGTCCAGCCGTGCTTTTTATTCATAAAGTAATTCATTTGCAGATACAGTAGTTTCAATAGATACTCCATTAATTGGTAACGATCTGCACACAGCAGAAAGTCCTCCAAATGGTAATGAGATCAATGAAGTGGTAAACATTGGTTACAATGCCAGGTAAATGCACTTGCTTCTCTTCAAATCGTGTCATGGGACCTACAGGTAGGTTGGGGACTGAAGAGGTTTAGAATGAAGATCATCATTAACGTGCTTACACCAAGAGCAGTGGAATTCACTTGCGGATAGGCAGCTTTCCAGGATTTTATTGAATCATAGAATCCCTACAGTGCAGAAGGAGGCCATTCGGCCCGTCATGTCTGCACCAACCCCCCGAAAGAACACTCTATCTCGGCCCACTTCCCACCATAACCCCACCTAACCTGCACATCGTTGTGACACTAAGGGGCAATTTAGCACGAACAATCCACCTTAACCTGTGGGTGGAAACCGGAGCTCCCAGAGGAAACCCACGCAGACACGGGGAGAACGTGCAGACTCCGCACAGTCACCCGAGGCCGGAATTGAACCCTGGTCCCTGGCGCTGGGAGGCAGCAGTGCTAACCGCTGTGCTGCCCCTCATGTCTCCGGGAACTGGAGATTCATAGGAGGAGATTCAAAAAGAATCTTCCTTCAACCCGTTTCATTAATCACCAAAACGCTGACGATTTGATGGGATGACAGACATCCGGGAATCAGCCAATCGGTAAACGAAGAATATTTCCTCTTGTTCATTGGAGGGGAGATGGGATGGGTGGGGGGGGGGCTGCATGAGGGTGGACATGTCAGATGGCCAAAGGGGAGAGTATAGGGAAGGGAGGAGGAGGTCATGTGATTAACCCTCCAGCAATGGCAATCCTACTTGAAATGAAAATCGCTTATTGTCACGAGTAGGCTTCAATGAAGTTACTGTGAAAAGCCCCTAGTCGCCACATTCCGGCTCCTGTCCGGGGAGGCTGGTACGGGAAACGAACCGTGCTGCCGGCCTGCTTGGTCTGCTTTAAAAGCCAGCGATTTAGCCCAGTGTGCTAAACCAGCCACTTTGAGACGGTAACCGGGTCAACAACAAACACTCTAGAGACAGGCAACACATGCTTGATGTGTTGGGTACTCTGGATCTGTGGAGACTGCGTTTACCTCAGCAGTAACATAGACAAGCTACCAACACTTGGAACAGTACAACACTATTTTATTAAGCTAGGAACTGTTGAACATACTTTCACTGTGGGTCGACACTATGTTAGATTAGCTGAAGACTTATGCCTATCCTGACCAGTGTTAGCACATGGTGGAGGTCTGTGCTCCCAGCTGCGAGCTCCGTCCTTCTGAGAGGCTGCATCCCGAATGAGCGGGAAATCTAGTGCCCTCTGGCTTTATAGTGAGCGTGCTCTAACTGGTGATTGGCTGCCGTGTTCTGTGTGTTGATTGGTGTCTTGCAGTGCGTCAGTCAGTGTGTGTGTGTGTGTCTCTGGCCCAACCCCAGGGAAAATGTTGTTTTTCTTTAATTGAAGATGAGACTGGATATTGGGAGGCAGGGCTGTGGGAACATGGCGAGTAAATGCGATCGGGGCCTAGGGTGGTGTGGAAGGGAGATGTTGACGTGGCCAAGTTGGTTGGCATTCCTGTGGCCTGTAATGTACTGGCACCCCAGCGTCAGATTTGGGGGGGGGGGGGGGTACTCAAAATTGAAGCTCTCCCGCCATGACATCTCATCTCACTTTCTTTCCCCCGCTACATCTCTTCTGAAGCTACTGGCTTTACTCGGGGTTGTGATGAACGGTATTTACCTTTTATTTAAAAAATTTTTAAAAATAAATTTAGAATACCCAATTATTTTTCCAATTAAGGGGCAATTTAGCATGGCCAATCCACCTACTCTGCACATTTTTTGGGGTTGTGGGGGCGAAACCCACGCAGACACGGGGAGAACGTGCAAACTCCACACGGACAGTGACCCAGAGCCGGGATCGAACCTGGGACCTCAGCGCCGTGAGGCGGTTGTGCTAACCACTAGGCCACCGTGCTGCCCTTCGGTATTTACCTTTAATACCTTGCCCCTTTAAGAGGCTTGGAACCCCGGGGGACTCCGCCTCTGGCTACGCCCCCCCAGGAAACAGAATATAGGACAAGGCTCCATGTGGCGAGCACACTTCTCTCGAATGCTGACCTGTTCTCCGTATATTAAAGCCTTTGATTACCGACCTCGCTCTCGCGTGGTAATTGAGGGTGCCTCAGGGGTGGATCTACCACCACTGTCCAAACGGGGCTGTACACACTACTCCGGGTGCGGCCTCGCCAAGGACATGTACAACTGCAGTTAAACATGCCCACGCTTAGAGGGTTGGTTCGCCAACAGGGAGGCAGGATGTGGCAGGAGAACGGGGGATGAGGAACATGTCACCCATGATCGAATGGCGGAGCAGACTCGATGGGCCGAGTGGCCTAATTCTGCTCCTATGTCTTCTGGCCTTATGGCAAGGGGAATAAATATAAAAGCCGGCATGCTTAACTGCAGTTGTACATGGCCTTGGTGATGCCACAACTGGGTTAGTGTGTACAATTTGGACCTTATTTAATTCAGGAGATAAAAGCGTTGAAACCATTCAGAGAAGGTTTGATCGACTGATATCTGGGGTATGACTAGGGGCTGGTTTAGCTCTAAGGGGCTGGTTTAGCTCACTGGGCTAAATCGCTGGCTTTTAAAGCAGACCAAGCAGGCCAGCAGCACGGTTCGATTCCCGTACCAGCCTCCCCGAACAGGCGCCGGAATGTGGCGACTAGGGGCTTTTCACAGTAACTTCATTGAAGCCGACTCGTGGCAATAAGCGATTTTCATTTTTCATTTCATGAGGGGTGGGGGAGGGGTTATCTTGTGAGGGAAAATTGGACAGGCTGGGCCTGTACCCATTGGAGTTTAGGAGATTAAGAGGTGATGTTGTTGAAACACATAAAATCCTGAGGGGATTTGACAGGGTGACGTTTCCTCTTCTGAGAGAGTCTTTAGGGGGACACAGTTTAAAAATAAGGGGTCTTCTCTTTAAGATGGAGAAGGGAAGAACTCTATTCTCTCGGAGGGTTGTGAATCTTTTTTGGACTCTCTCCCCAGCGGAGTCACTGAATATTTGTACGGCTGAGGTTCTATATTCTTGACTAACAAGGGGGTCAAAGGTTATTGGGGGTAGGCGGAATGTGGAGTTGAGGCCTCATTCAGATCACCACGATGTCCATTGAATGACAGAATAGGCCCGAGGGGCCGAATGGCTGCCTCCTGCCTCTAATTCATATGTTCCTACGAGAAGCAGGATGACGGCCCAGACCAACTCTCCTCCCGCCTGGGCAACGGGCGTACGGAGATTGCCAAATAAGCAAGTACTGCTCTTCCCTCCATCAGGATTTCCCGTTGCCTCACAGACTCTGGGCTGGCTTAAAACCCGTCAACTCAGTTTTCCTCCCTCTGCAAACATTGCTGAGTGTTTTCCAACCACTTTCTGTTTTTACTGCAGCAATGGTCCAGTGGGAATCAAGCCGCCGGTGTTAATGCCGCCTGCACTTGCTACCTTGGCTGGGAAGAGGGACAGCCACAAATAATCATCTTTATTACTGTCACAGGTAGGCTTACATTAACACTGCAATGACGTTACTGTGAAAATCCCCTAGTCGCCACATTCCGGCACCTGTCCGGGTACACAGAGGGAAAATTTAGCATGGCCAATCCACCTAACCTGGACGTCATTGGACTGTGGGAGGAAACCGGAGCACCCGGAGGAAACCCACGCAGACACGTGGGCAGCACGGTAGCATTGTGGATAGCACCATCGCTTCACAGCTCCAGGGTCCCAGGTTCGATTCCCGGCTTGGATCACTGTCTGTGCGGAGTCTGCACGTCCTCCCCGTGTCTGCGTGGGTTTCCTCCGGGTGCTCCGGTTTCCTCCCACAGTCACAAAGATGTGCGGGTTAGGTGGATTGGCCGTGATAAATTGCCCTTAGTGTCCAAAATTGCCCTTAGTGTTGGGTGGGGTTACTGTGTTATGGGGATAGGGTGGAGGTGTTGACCTTGGGTAGGGTGCTCTTTACAAGAGCCGATGCATACTCAATGGGCCGAATGGCCTCCTTCTGCACTGTAAATTCTATGAATCTATGACACGGAGAGAACGTGCAGACTCTACACAGACAGAGACCCAAGCCGGGAATTGAACCTGAGACCCTGGCGCTGCGAAGCAACACATGGCAATTTAGGAGATGGTGCAGGAATGGACAGAGTTGGGCCAGAATTCACTGGCTGTTCGCTGGTGGTGGGAGCGTACCCCTGGCCCATGGGCTTCCTGGCGGAATGGGGCGGCTTCAATGGGAGCTCGTAGCGACGGCGGCCAGCGAACGGTGCACCGTCTCCCGCGGCCAAGAGACATGTGGCTGGAAGGCCGCAGAATCCCTCCCCTGGGGAGGCTAGCACTCAAATCATCACGGGTGGCAGGTTGAGATACCCACCACGGCAGGCGGTGAAATTTGAATTCAATAAAGTGCTGCTGCCTCACGGCGCTGAGGACCCGGGTTCGAATCCCGGCCCCGGCTCACTCTCCGTCCGGAGTTAGCACATTCTCCCCGCGTCTGCGTGGGTCTCACTCCCACAGCCCAAAAAGATGTGCAGGGTAGGTGGATTGGCCACGCTAAATTGCCCCTGAACGGGAAAAGAAAAATTGGGCACTTTAAATTTATTTTAAAAAATGAAATGAACCTTTCTAAAACACAGTTTCAACCTCAACTGGAGTATTGTGTCCAATTCTGCGCACCAAACTTTAGAACGGACGTGGAAGCATTTGGACAAGGAGCAGTAAATAATTCTGGGAATGGTTCTGGGGATGGGGTTAGAGTCTGGGCTGAATTTCCTGAATGGGGGGGGGGGGGGGCCCTGGTTCGATAGAGGATTCCAAAAGGGTATTTGATTGCTGTCCGAAAAGGTTACGGGCAGTGGCACGAGCTAAATGGCCCTTGTAGAGAGCCAGCAGGGATTTCCTCGATGTCAAAGCCCCACGGACTCCCGTCACGGACTGTACAAGCTCCAGACTGGCTCATCTTCCCCATTTAAGATATTTACAGCCAATTAACTGCTTTGGAACCTCAGTCAGGCATGGCAGCCATCGTGTGCAGTAAGCGGCAATGGAATGGGTGGCAGGGTTTACTAAGCTTTGTTGGTCGAGAATGGCCAGGGTCCCACAACCCCCCTGCTCATCTTCAAACGGTGGCCCAGAATCGGCTGCAACAGTACCATCTGTGCCAAACACCACCAGTTAAACCACCGTGCTCCTTGATCCACAGTTACCGAGTCATATTCATCCCGACTCGAAACGTTAGCTCCCTTCTCTGTCCACAGACGCTGTCAGACCTGCTGAGTTGTCAACATTTTCTGTTTCTGTCTCAGATTCCAGCATCCGCAGTTATTTGCTTTTATTATCAAGAAATAAATTGCTCCAACCATGATTGAACCCCACAGGAGAACTTGAGAAATAAGAGTGGGCCATTCAGCCCCTCGAGGCTGCTCCACCATTCGATAGGAGATTGGCTGATCTGAGTGTGGCCTTAACGTCACTTTCCTGCCTGCCACCTGCCCTCCCCCATCTCGAAAAATCCCTTCTCAATCAAAAATCTGTTTAAGAAGAACATAGTAAGAGCTAGGAGCAGGAGTAGGCCATCTGGCCCTTTGAGCCTGCTCCACCATTCAATGGGCTGTTTAGCACAGAGCTAAATCGCTGGCTTTTAAAGCAGACCAAGCAGGCCAGCAGCACGGTTCGATTCCCGTAACAGCCTCCCCGAACAGGCGCCGGAATGTGGCGACTAGGGGCTTTTCACAGTAACTTCATTGAAGCCTACTCGTGACAATAAGCGATTTTCATTTCATGAGATCATGGCTGATCTTTTGTGTCCCGTTTTAGTCTCCTTACCTGAGAAAGGACGTACTGGCGCTGGAGGGTGTGCAGAGGAGATTCACTAGGTTAATCCCAGAGCTGAAGGGGTTTGATTATGAGGAGAGGTGAAGTAGACTGGGACTGTACTCGTTGGAATTTAGAAGGATGTGGGGGGATCTTATAGAAACATATAAAATTATGAAGGGACTAGATAGGATAGATGCGGGCAGGTTGTTTCCACTGGCGGGTGAAAGCAGAACTAGGGGGCATAGCCTCAAAATAAGGGGAAGTAGATTTAGGACTGAGTTTAGGAGGAACTTCTTCACCCAAAGGGTTGTGAATCTATGGAATTCCTTGCCCAGTGAAGCAGTTGAGGCTCCTTCATTAAATGTTTTCAAGATAAAGATAGATAGTTTTTTGAAGACTAAAGGGATTAAGGGTTATGGTGTTCGGGCCGGAAAGTGGAGCCGAGTCCACAAAAGATCAGCCATGATCTCATTGAATGGCGGAGCAGGCTCGAGGGGCCAGATGGCCGACTCCTGCTCCTAGTTCTTATTAAATAGATTTTTGATTGACAAAGGAGTCGAGGAATTTTTCGAGATGGGGGAGGGGAGGTGGCAGGCAGGAAAGTGACGTTAAGGCCACACTCAGATCAGCCAATCTCCTATCGAATGGTGGAGCAGCCTCGAGGGGCTGAATGGCCCACTCTTATTTCTCAAGTTCTCCTGTAGGGTTCAGTGATCATGGTTGCAGCAATTTATTTCTTGATAATAAAAACAAATCACTGCGGATGTTGGAATCTGAAACAGAAACAGACAATGCTTGAGAATCGCAGCAGGTCTGACAGTGTCTGTGGAGAGAGAACGTAGAACGTAGAACGATACAGCGCAGTACAGGCCCTTCGGCCCTCGATGTTGCACCGACATGGAAAAAATCTAAAGGCCATCTAACCTACAATATGCCCTTATCATCCATATGCTTATCCAATAAACTTTTAAATGCCCTCAATGTTGGCGTGTTCACTACTGTTGCAGGTAGGGCATTCCACGGCCTCACCACTCTTTGCGTAAAAAACCCACCTCTGACCTCTGTCCTATATCTATTACCCCTCAATTTAAGGCTATGTCCCCTCGTGCTAGCCACCTCCATCCGCGGGAGAAGGCTCTCACTGTCCACCCTATCTAACCCTCTTATCATTTTGTATGCCTCTATTAAGTCACCTCTTAACCTTCTTCTCTCTAACGAAAACAACCTCAAGTCCATCAGCCTTTCCTCATAAGATTTTCCCTCCATACCAGGCAACATCCTGGTAAATCTCCTCTGCACCCGTTCCAAGGCTTCCACGTCCTTCCTATAATGAGGCGACCAGAACTGTACGCAATACTCCAAATGCGGCCGTACTAGAGTTTTGTACAACTGCAACATGACCTCATGGCTCCGGAACTCAATCCCTCTACCAATAAAGGCCAACACACCATAGGCCTTCTTCACAACCCTATCAACCTAGGTGGCAACTTTCAGGGATCTATGTACATGGACACCGAGATCCCTCTGCTCATCCACACTACCAAGAATTTTACCATTAGCCAAATATTCCGCATTCCTGTTATTCTTTCCAAAGTGAATCACCTCACACTTCTCCACATTAAACTCCATTTGCCACCTCTCAGCCCAGCTCTGCAGCTTATCTATGTCACTCTGTAACCTGCAACAGCCTTCCGCACTGTCTACAACTCCACCGACTTTAGTGTCGTCTGCAAATTTACTCACCCATCCTTCTGCGCCCTCCTCTAGGTCATTTATAAAAATGACAAACAGCAACGGCCCCAGAACAGATCCTTGTGGTACGCCACTTGTAACTGAACTCCATTCTGAACATTTCCCATCTACTACCACTCTCTGTCTTCTTTCAACTAGCCAATTTCTGATCCACATCTCTAAATCACCCTCAATCCCCAGCCTCCGTATTTTCTGCAATAGCCGACCGTGGGGAACCTTATCAAACGCTTTACTGAAATCCATATACACCACATCAACTGCTCTACCCTCGTCTACCTGTTCAGTCACCTTCTCAAAGAACTCGATAAGGTTTGTGAGGCATGACCTACCCTTCACAAAACCATGCTGACTATCCCTAATCATATTATTCCTATCTAGATGATTATAAATCGTATCTTTTATAATCCTCTCCAAGACTTTACCCACCACAGACGTTAGGCTCACCGGCCTATAGTTACCGGGGTTATCTCTACTCCCCTTCTTGAACAAAGGGACCACATTTGCTATCCTCCAGTCCTCTGGCACTATTCCTGTAGCCAATGATGACCTAAAAATCAAAGCCAAAGGCTCAGCAATCTCTTCCCTGGCTTCCCAGAGAATCCTAGGATAAATCCCATCCGGCCTCGGGGACTTATCTATTTTCACCTTGTCCAGAATTGCCAACACTTCTTCCCTACGCACCTCAATGCCATCTATTCTAATAGCCTGGGTCTCAGCATTCTCCTCCACAATATTATCTTTTTCTTGAGTGAATACTGACGAAAAGTATTCATTTAGTATCTCGCTTATCTCCTCAGCCTCCACACACAACTTCCCACCACTGTCCTTGACTGGCCCTACTCTTACCCTAGTCATTCTTTTATTCCTGACATACCTATAGAAAGCTTTTGGGTTTTCCTTGATCCTACCTGCCAAAGACTTCTCATGTCCCCTCCTTGCTCGTCTCAGTTCTCTCTTTAGATCCTTCCTCGCTTCCTTGTAACTATCAAGCGCCCCAACTGAAACTTCATGCCTCATCTTCACATAGGCCTCCTTCTTCCTCTTAACTTCTTTGGTAAACCACGGTTCCCTCGCTCGACCCCTTCCTCCCTGCCTGACTGGTACGTACTTATCAAGAACATGCAATAGCTGTTCCTTGAACAAGCTCCACATATCCAGTGTGCCCAACCCTTGCAGCCTACTTCTCCAACCAACACATCCTAAGTCATGTCTAATGGCATCATAATTGCCCTTCCCCCAGCTATAACTCTTGCCCTGCGGGTATACTTATCCCTTTCCATCACTAACGTAAGGGTCACCGAATTGTGGTCACTGTTTCCAAAGTGCTCACCTACCTCCAGATCTAACACCTGGCCTGGTTCATTACCCAAAACCAAATCCAATGTGGCCTCGCCTCTTGTTGGCCTGTCAACATATTGTGTCAGGAAACCCTCCTGCACACATTGTACAAAGAATGACCCATCTAATGTACTCGAACTATATCTTTTCCAGTCAATATTTGGAAAGTTAAAGTCTCCCATAACAACTACCCTGTTACTTTCGCTCTTTTCCAGAATCATCTTCGCCATCCTTTCCTCTACATCCCTAGAACTATTAGGTGGCCTATAGAAAACTCCCAAGGGAGTTATTTACTGTGGGATTGGGCTTTAACTCTGGTACCATGTCCACCATCAGGGAGCTAACGTTTCGAGTCGGGATGAATATTACTCGGTAACTGTGGATCGAGGAGCACGGTGGTTTAACTGGTGGTGTTTGGCACAGGTGGTGCTGTTGCAGCCGATTCTGGGACACCGTTTGAAGATGAGCAGGGGAGTTGTGGGCTTCATTGGACGTTGCAGGAGGCTAAGGACGGACATGTGGACGTGGAGAACAGGACGGTGAGTTGAAATGGCAGCAACGGGAAGGTCTGGGTCCTGCTTGCTGACGGACTGAAGGTGTTCTGCAAAGCGGTCCCCCAGTCTCTGTTTAGTCTCTCCGTTGTAGAGTAGCATTGGGAGCAGCAAATGTAGCAGACCAGATTGAAGGAGGTGCACGTGAAGCGCTGCCTCACCTGAAAAGAGTCTTTAGGTTCTTGGATGGTGAGCAGGGAGAGGGTAAAGGGGCAGGTATTGCACCTTCTGCTATTGCATGGGAATGTGTCGTGGGAAGAGGGTGAGTTGTAGGGGGTAATGGTGGACATGGTACCAGAGTTAAAGCCCAATCCCACAGTAAATAAAATTTCATTATTTCTTTCAAAACTCTTTTGCAAACCACTGTTCAACAAAAAGCTACCTCCCTTCCCAAAATAATGAAGTGTCATAGATATTTTTGGCACCAGGTTTTCACCAAACGCCGAGCACAGATTTTCGACTTCCAACTGGGCAGATAGATGCAGCCTTGGTTTAATATCTTACCTCTGGCAATGCAGTCAGTCAGCTGCACTGCATTCACTGTGCAGAGCTGCCAGCCGAGATCACTCACCCCTGCCCCACTGACCCCGGGCCTAGGGAAATTTCCACAGTCACATATCACACCCCAGCGAGAATATGGCGGACGGCCTCTGCTCCCACACCATCAGGATTTTGCAATCACCCACTCAGGGCTGTGATACTTCACTAACGTCCTTGTGCAAGGTACAGAATTCCTTTGGGTAATTTAAATGCCGTGAACTTTTGACTCGTCTAATCGAAAACCCAGTCTGTAAATTAACCACAAATTTCTGCTGCCTGCCAAACAGAAAACCAGCACAGAACAGAATAGTTTGTGACTCTGGACATGGCAACTGAAAAAAGAATGATCCCCTTTCATTTGTTATCAGTTGTAGTTGAGAGTCCGGGGACTAAACCTCAATTTTATAAAAATAATGAACTGTACTCTGGGTGGCACAGTAGCACAGTGGCTAAGAACAAAGAACAAAGAAAATTACAGCACAGGAACAGGCCCTTCGGCCCTCCCAGCCTGCGCCGATCCAGATCCTTTATCTAAACCTGTCGCCTATTTTCCAAGGATCTACTTCCCTCTGTTCCCCACCCGTTCATATATCTGTCTAGATTAGAATTAGAACAGTACAGCACAGAACAGGCCCTTCGGCCCTCAATGTTGTGCCGAGCCATGATCACCCTACTCAAACCCACGTATCCACCCTATACCCATAACCCAACAACCCCCCCCTTAACCTTACTTTTTATTAGGACACTACGGGCAATTTAGCATGGCCAATCCACCTAACCCGCACATCTTTGGACTGTGGGAGGAAACCGGAGCACCCGGAAGAAACCCACGCAGACACGGGGAGGACGTGCAGACTCCACACAGACAGTGACCCAGCCGGGAATCGAACCTGGGACCCTGGAGCTGTGAAGCATTTATGCTAACCACCATGCTACCCTGCTGCCCCGATGCATCTTAAATGATGCTATCGTGCCCGCCTCTACCACCTCCGCTGGCAAAGCGTTCCAGGCACCCACCACCCTCTGCGTAAAAAACTTTCCCGCACATCTCCCTTAAACTTTCCCCCTCTCGCCTTGAAATTGTGACCCCCCTTGTAATTGACACCTCCACTCTTGGAAAAAGCTTGCTGCTATCCACCCTGTCCATACCTCTCATAATTTTGTAGACCTCAATAAGGTCCCCCCTCAACCTCCGTCTTTCTTTGGGATTTTCCTTAACCCGATTAGCCAAAGATATTTCATGACCCCTTTTGGACCACTTTATTGCGCGTTTGAGATTTGTCCTACTTTCCCGATATTCCTCCAAAGCTTCATCAGTTTTAAGTCACCTAGATGTTATGTATGCTTCCTTTTTCACCTTCGCTGATTAGTCCCAGGTTAAATTCCCAGTTTGGGTCACTGTCTGTGCAGAGTCTGCATGTTCTCCCCGTGTTTGCATGGGCTTCCTCCCACAGGTCCCGAAAGATGTGCTGTTAGGTCATTTAGACATTCTGAATTCTCCCTCTGTGTACCCGAACAGGTGCCGGAATGTGGCGACTAGGGGCTTTTCACAGTAACTTCATTGCAGTGTTTTTTAAAAATAAATTTACAGCACCCAATTCATTTTTTCCAATTAAGGGGCAATTTAGCGCGGCCAATCCACCTACCCTGCACATCTTTGGGTTATGGGGGTGAAGCCCACGCAGACACGGGGCGAATGCGCAAACTCCACACGGACAGTGACCCAGAGCCGGGATCGAACCTGGGACCTCAGCGCCGTGAATGTTTCATTGCAGTGTTATTGTAAGCCTACTGTGACAATGAAGATTATTATTATACTTGCAGGACAGGCAAAAGACGATGATAACCACCACCTGATTCGATCATCACTCTCAGGTTTAAGGATAATCTTGTTCTTGCACTTTGAGCCTCACACTTTGAAATGCATTCCATAGTTGGGAGTGTAAATTGTTGTTCAGCAATATTCTGAATAACCTTTACCGATATTAAAACAGACTATTCAGTTTTCCGTGGGGAGAACACAGTGAGCAAACTAACTGCTTACAATACCAATGAATTCTCCTCCTCCAACCAGCAGGCCCCAAGAGGGTGCTGGTGATCATGGACTGCCATCGGATTGACCCAAGATTAGGTGTGTGAAAGTAGTGCAGTGGTTTGCCACTGCCTGCAGCACTGTAACTGACCAGGTAACCAGCCTTTGTGAGCAGTGACAGGATCTAACAGGCTGATAACCAACCTGTTCCGCAGCATTTTCAAAACATATTTGCCTGCAAAGTGTTTAGGACAGCCTGGGGTCATGAAAGGTGCTATTTAAATGCAAGCACTTTTTAACCTCAATACCGTTTCACATGGGCATTGTTTCTGCTCAGTTATCGAAGGAGTGAGCAATGCTATAGGAGAAGCCCTGCTGTCCAACAGCACCCAGGGACCTGGCTTCAATTCCAGCTTTGGGTGGCTGTCTGTGTAGAGTTTACGCTTTCACCCCCCCCCCCCCGTGCCTGCGCGGTTCCGCTGTGGGTGCTCTGGTTCCCTCCTACAGTCCAAAGATGTGCAGGTCAGGTGGATTGGCCATGCTTCGTGTCCAAAAAACGTGCAGGTTAGGTGGGGTTAGGGCAGGGAAGTGGGCTCTTTCTAAAGGGTCGCTGCAGACACGATGGGCTGAATGGCCTTCTTCTGCAGTGCAGGAATTCTATGGTTCAGCTTTCACTCCTCTCCTCCCATCCCTGCTTTACCTTTTGAGGCTTCACAAATCATTCAAAGATTCTAGCTTTATTTTCAACCCCTCGGAGCCTCACTACCAGCTTCAACTTCAGAATCCAGATCATTAATGTTTCCTATTCTAACTGCTGGGGGTAGAGAATGTAGCCAGCTCTGCCTCTATAACCCTTTCCTAAATGGATCTTCCTCAGACCCTTACACCAACATTCAAAGATCTCCCTTAAATCTGCATCTCCTAAATCTCTCCCTCCCTTTAAATGTTCACAATGGAGAGCTATACTATTGAAAGTGGTTGAAAGTCAGCAGTCCTCGAGATCTAGAAGATGTTAGGAATAACAGGAATGCGGAATATTTGGCTAATGGTAACATTCTTGGTAGTGTGGATGAGCAGAGGGATCTCGGTGTCCATGTACATAGATCCCTGAAAGTTGCCACCCAGGTCGATAGGGTTGTGAAGAAGGCCTATGGTGTGATGGCCTTTATTGGTAGAGGGATTGAGTTCCGGAGCCATGAGGTCATGTTGCAGCTGTACAAAACTCTAGTACGGCCACATTTGGAGTATTGCGTACAGTTCTGGTCGCCTCATTATAGGAAGGACGTGGAAGCTTTGGAACGGGTGCAGAGGAGATTTACCAGGATGTTGCCTGGTATGGAGGGAAAATCTTATGAGGAAAGGCTGATGGACTTGAGGTTGTTTTCGTTAGAGAGAAGAAGATTAAGAGGTGACTTAATAGAGGCATACAAAATGATCAGAGGGTTAGATAGGGTGGACAGTGAGAGCCTTCTCCCGCGGATGGAGGTGGCTAGCACGAGGGAACATAGCCTTAAATTGAGGGGTAATAGATATAGGACAGAGGTCAGAGGTAGGTTTTTTTACACGAAGAGTGGTGAGGCCGTGGAATGCCCTACCTGCAACAGTAGTGAACTCGCCAACATTGAGGGCATTTAAAAGTTTATTGGATAAGCATATGGATGATAATGGCATAGTGTAGGTTAGATGGCCTTTAGTTTTTAACTTCCCATGTCGGTGCAACATCGTGGGCCGAAGGGCCTGTACTGCGCTGTATCGTTCTATGTTCTATGTCTCCTGCTCTGGATCACACCATAGAATGCCTACAGTGCAGGATGCTGCCATTTTGCCCATCAAGTCTGCATCATGGGTCACAGTCTAAGGCTTCAGGGTAAACCATTTGAGATGAGGAGACATTTCGTCACCCAAAGAGTGGTGAGCCTGTGGAATTCATTACCGCAGGAAGTAGCTAATGCTAAAACATTAAATATATTCAAGAGTCGACTGGATATAGCACTTGGGGAGAATGGGAGCAAAAGCTATGGGGGGAAAGCAGGATTAGGCTATTGAGTTGGATGATCGGCCATGATCGTGATAAATGGCGGAGCAGGCTCGAAGGGCCAAAAGGCTTCCTTACAAACATTACTAAAACTGATTAACTGATCATCGAATCGCGTTGGTGGGAACAATTTTTGTGGAAATTGGCTATTCTTTCTACATTATCAATCATGTTAAACATGGCAGAGTTCCTGTTGCTGCCGCCTAGGGGGGTGCAGGATAGGGTGCTCTTGGGGACGTGGGTCGGTGAGGGTAGGATCTCGGCAATTTATCAGATGATGCAGGAAGAGGAGGAGGCCTCGGTGGAAGAGCTGAAAGCGAAGTGGGAGGAGGGGCTAGGGGAAGAGATTGACGATGGGACGTGGGCCATCTTTGGGGTAGCATCGGAGCCGGGAGTGCAGGAGGCGAGAGAGGCCAGTACCCTGGCCTTTGCGTAGCCTGGCGTAGGATTCTCTTACAGTGGAGGGACGCAAAGCCCCCGAGCCCAGAATCAATGACATGGCCGGGTTCATCAGGCTAGAAAAGATTAAGTTTGCCCTGAGGGGGTCGGTACAACGGTTCTTCCGGCAGTGGCAGCCCTTTCTCGATTTCCTGGCAGAGGGTTGAAGGGTGGTCAGTCTCAGCAGCAACCATTGGGGGGGGGGGTTCGGGGTTTGTTACTGCGACGGTGTGTTTGAAATTTTCTTTCTTGTACTGTTATTAGATATTCATTTATTGCTTTGTATTGTGGGGGATTTCTCTTTCTGTCTCGTTTTACACCTTGTTTATTTTAACTGTTGGGAGAAAATTTGTTGTTGAAAAATTTGAATACAGATTATTTTTTTAAAAAAATTGTGTTAAACATGTGGTTTAGTGGTTAAAATCTCAACTTTTGAACTGACGCTTCAGCTGGAAAATAATAGTATTTTGCTTTGCTGTTTTTAAGATCTTAATTAGCTCGTGCAAAGTTTCTTTGGAGTTTGAATTGGCAAGTTGCACCCGACCACAAGACAGGAACAGAGTCACTCCTCGATATCAAAAATCTGAACAGAATGAAATGAAAATTCTTCATCAGGCAAACTTTGGCCGTGACAGATTTTCTCACTCTGGTGATAAGTTGCTGTAGGTGTAAAGCTGACCCCCCCCCCCCCCCCCCCCCCCACCCCCACCTCCACCCTCCAATAAATAAAGTCAGCATTTGTTATGCCCAAGTCTCAAGCTGCTGATGGAGAGATGCTTGCTGGCTGGCATGTTATACCGATGTTGCCTTTGGGTACATTTCTGAGCTCCTCCAATTCTGACATCTCACACATCCCCAATTTTAATTGTTCCACCACTGTTGCCTTGGCTGTACTCTGAAATCTGCTCCCTAAATGTTTCCAACACTTTACCCTCCTTTAAAGATGTGGTTTAAAAAAACCCACCCTTTGTTCATTTGTCCTTCCATTTCCTTCGGTGGGCAAAGTTTGATGGCACTCATGAAGACCTTGCACTGTACTAACACCCCCCCCCCCCCCCAAAATAAAGGCAGGTTATTACATACCAGTGTTTCCACCCCATCAGCTCAAATGACAGTCCGTCAATCACAATAACCTGTAAGTGCAAGATCAGAACAAAAACACTTTCCAACGGGTCAGTCCCGTTCACATTGACCTCCAAAGTTACAATGTCCAACTCCGGATTAATGAAGACACCAATTCTGTTCTGAAGACTTTTTTAAATTTTAGAGTACTCAATAGTTTTTACCAATTAAGGGGCAATTTAGTGTGGCCAATTCATCTGCCCTGCACATCTTTGGGTTGTGGCAGTGAGACCCACGCAGACACTGGGAGAATGCACAAACTCCACATAGTGACGTGGGGCCAGTGATCGAACCCGGGTCCTCGCGCTGTAGCACTGCCAACCATTGCGCCACCATGCCGCACTCTCCCGTTCTGAACACTTATGACCAATCGAGGCAATGCTTTGGGTTTTTTAAAAATACATGTAGTACCCAATTTTTTCCTCCCCCCCTCCCAATTTATTGTGGGCAATCCACCTACCCTGCACATCTGCAGGTTGTGGGAAGACGACGACCCACGGGGAGAATATGCAAACTCCAGACAGAGAGTGAACTCAATCGAACCCGGGTCCTCAGCGCCGTGAGGCAGCAGTGCTAACCACCGACGACAATGTTTTGGTAAGTTGGCAGGCCTACACTATTTGCCGAATGGTGGTACTGCTGTGCATCAGTTGGAACCGGTTCGTGGTTAAGGGCCCACAAACTCCGGAGATGGAACAGCATCTCACCGAAGTTTGAAGTCTGGTTTGGCTTAACGTGACACCGGAGCAAAGGAGACACACCTTGTACCTGGCAGGAAGGTTAGCTGCTTGAAATGACCAGACCCATTTAATCTAAAAAAAAATAAACACAATGGGGGAAAAAAGAAAAGTACTGCACACACGAAGCTCCAATTTTCATGCTTTTAATACAAACTTAAAAAAGATCCGGAACATTATAAACTATACAGCTCTGACCTCACCTACAACAAATCTGCAAAAAACATTTTAGCATCAAGCAAGTATTGCACAATGTTCCAAAGTAGAAAATTGGGATATCTTTCAGTCTACAATAAAGGAATTATTTGCATCTGCCTTCCTTAACAGAAAATAACCATTCCTTTTCGAAAAAGTAAAATGTACATAATTTGAAAAAATCCTGCCATCGTTTCTTTTTTCTGAAACATACAATGTCAATATCTCTTCGTTTTCAATTTTTTTTTGAAAAAATAATTTGTTGCATATGAAATCTGAAATGAAATTACAGTGTACATTAGAAATATATACTCTTAACCTTTACAAACATCTTAAATCATTCAAGCAAAAGGAAACCAAAAGAAAAAAAAAGACTTAAGATTCCGATTGGTTAGTGCCAAATTCACTTTAAAAAATAAAATAAAACCAAGCAGTGTCTTTAATGTTCAAGTAAAGGAAGGCTAACAACTGCATAATACATCACCTCAAATGG
>NC_052168.1:22596227-22621227 GCF_902713615.1 Scyliorhinus canicula | reverse complement strand
TTGCGGTAAATTGCAAGATAGTAAACGCTGCTGCACACGCTCTCTCGTGTTTAGCGGTAGCGACTGATCAAGTTTTGTGGTTTTAGAATACAGGATCCATGCGAGGTTCGGCATAGGATGCTCTTCACAGCATATTCCGACCCAGATGACTCTGGAGTTCAAAACTGGTCTCTCCCAATATTTCCCACCCACCCCGAGACACTCCCACTGACAGGATTAGGGTGCAAGCTGATTGAAGTGTTGCTGAGTGGGAGGGTTTTGCGAAATCCAGACGACTTCATCACAACAAACATAGTTGAAAGTGCACGTTTGGTAAATTCAATATAACCTTTACTAAACAGGGGAGCAGTGTTCTCCGGTATTGGACATACGACTGAATGGCATTCGATATGTAGCAAGGGCTGTGAACCAGTTTCTGAAATTCACTTTTTGTATAAAAAAAAAAAGTGTTTTCAAAAGGCTCAGTCCACACACACACACATACACACATACAAGCACGAACCTAGATATATTTCACTACTCCTCAAGGGCAAAGAAATTCTCAGGATTGTCATTTAATTACACAAAAGAAAGGGGACACGGCAGCTTTACTTTCAAGAACAATACTGAATTGGATTTGAAAATTGAAGAGAGAATGCTGCACCTCCACAACAATCACTAAAAGGCGCTGACAACCAGTGGGATACAGCATCACTCCAGTCTTAATTTGGTCACTTCCATCCTTTCTACAGGGGTAGATCCTGCCCACACACCAGACGTGGACATATGTTGCAAACCTGGTACATTACCAGATAGCTAAACACAAAAGCTTGGGCCAGCAAGGACTCAATGTGCAGCAGGGTTTAATAGATAGCATAGTTCATGTACCCAAATTCCTCTCCAATCAGGGAAGATCACAAAACACTCTCCCTGGCTGCAGTTACTCAAGTCAGCTGATGTTTTGGATCTTTGCTCATTCACCATTTCAAATTCACGCCACGTAGTCAAGGCGAAAGTCCCATCGCACCCACTGCCAAGAAGTACTGCCCCCAGTACTTTACCCTCCTACCACCCAAAGCATCCGATTTTTATTATTTTTTTTTGCAGTTGAATTGACCAGGATCATCTTCCGCTTCGCTTGGTGAAGGAGAGGAGTGAAAATACCAGAGGTGACTCCGGGTTTTTAAAAAACAAGCGGCATTGCCAAAAACACACCAATAGCTGGGATGCAGACAAACACCCCATCAGAACATCTTAAACAGCTACTTCCAGCACAAATGTTTGTTAAAAGTGCTCAGTTCACCAAACCTGCAGCATACTGGGACAGTCGGAGGCTCTCCGTTCAATACAAGGTGCGGTAGATTTCTAATGCAGATATTGAACCAAATAGCACAACGCGATGTAGTAATCTGTCCATAGAGCAGGCTCCACAGTACATGCCACAGCTTCACAAGATTGCATTGCATTCCTTTTTTGCTAGTTGCCACAGTACAAGAGTAATCCGAATGAGGCCGTTAGCACGGACGAAGAACTTCAAAGCCCTTTAACACCAAGATGATGCGGTCCAGAGCGAGGTGCTGTTGATGAAACTTGCTGGATTTTAAGGGAAGGGAGGAGGGGGGGGGGGGGGGGGGGGGGGGGGCAGGGTAAACAGGACGAATGTCACGACTGTGGACAAGCAGTTTGAACTGGTTCAGACAGACAAGACAAACAAACACGCACTCTCTCGCTCTCTCTCATTGCATTATGCTATTTTGGCAGAATTCTGCTTTGCCACGAACCTGCCAAACTTCAATCGTCAGTCATGGCTTCCAACCCTGTAGCACTATAGCAACAATTTTTTTTAAAAATTGGGAAATGTGTTTGCCCAGCAATCCTGATCCAGCTGCTGCTTAACTACAGGGCAAAATACAGAAATACTGGCACCAGTGTGAGGTAATGTCCCAAATCTAACTGCTTGTGGAAAAACTGATAAGACTGCCAGTTACATACGGTGACCTTTATTTTACTCAAATTTGGAGTATTCCACTTTTCCTTTAAGATGGACTTCTGGGTGCTCTGCTTCCCCCTAGGGAAGAGTATAGAATTCTCAACAAAAAAAATAAACAAGTTACGGTTAACTCTGAAAAAACCCACAATTTCCCAATGGATTGCATGAATGCGATTTGAACAGTTTAAAAAAAAAATGTGAAAACTTAGGAGATGATGAACACTGTTTTGAGACTGTAAGTGGGGTTTGGAGGTTTACTGTTAAACTGTTCCCAAAGTGTTCTTCAACACGGTATCTTAGTGTTGGCCTTCGAGTTCTATGTATAGAAAGGTTTCTTCACTAAATATATTAGTTAGCCAAGACAACTGGCTGAAATGGCTGGTTAGGATACTGCATGGTGTTCAAGTTGAAGTCAAGTCCTTCCACAAATGGGGCCTTTTCACCCAGGTTGTTGTTATTGTAGATTGGTGCCACCTCAAAGGCATTCGGGAAGGGAGCAGAGCCGGAGGATGGCTGATTTTCATTCCCGAAGTACAAGCTCAGTGAACCGGGGTAGACAAACTCCTTTGCGTTGGGAGAAAGGGAGGACGGCGGCATCTGGCTGTTCCCCAGGACCAGCGAGTGCATGGAGGTGGACAACCCCTTCTGCTTCATCAAGCCGTTGGTGGGAGAGCGAGCCATCCTCCGGCCTCCAGTTTTCATCTTGGTGGAGCCAAATTTGGTGGCAGCAAAGGCTGCGGTGGTGAACGTGATTGGCTGAGTGGATCTCGGTATGAAGGTGGGGCTTACAGAATTCCCAAAAGACGGAGAAGGGGAATTGGACAAAGAGTTGCCCTGGTCGGTGATGGGCGTGAAAACTTGGGCCTCGGGGTTGAAGCTGCTCTTTATCTCCTTGTCCAATTCTGCACTGTTTTCATTGTCATCCATGTACAGGACCTTCACAGCCCCCTTTTCACCAATCTGATAGGATACCTCAAAAGGATCAATCCACAGGCTCAATTCTGGAGGAACATTAGCCCGAATATCTTCAATATCCAGCCCACTTCTCCTCGTGGCCTGCTCGACTATGGGGTCCACAGTTTCTCCAATATGGACACACCTGTAACCAGATCCTTTCAGGGGCTTTTCTGGGTACCAGTGGCCCTCATATTTCTGTTTCAGCAACCGCTCCAGCTCCTCCCCAAAGAGATCTGCACGTCGCCGGGGTAATTTGTTATACAGATAGGAGATGATGAAATTTAAAGCCACTTTGATCTCCAAATGCATCCTTGATGTATGGTGGCTGGGGCAAGGCAGTGTAGAAAGAACTTCAAACCTTCACGCAATCCCTTTAAAAAAAGGAAAAAAGCAGCAGTTAGTTCACATATACTGGCACTGTACACAGTCTGTGAGAAACCATTAGGCATTATTTTTTTCCCCCCCCAATTAAGGGGCAATTTAGCATGGCCAATCCACCTACCCTGCACATCTTTGGGTTGTGGGGTGTGAGACCCACGCAGACACGGGGAGAATGTGCAAACCCCACACGGACAGTGGCCCCGGGGCTGGATCGAACCCGGGTCCTCAGCACCGTGAGGCAACAGTGCTAACTACTGCGCCACCGTGCTGCCCTACCATTTAGCATCAACAGTGATGTAGTGGCTTCTCATTTCTCCAGATTAACTCAAAATAAGTTCATGATTAGATTAAAAGCAAAATACTGCAGATGCTGGAAATCTGAAATAAAAACAAATGACTGGAAAGTTTCTGCAGGTCTGGCAGCATCTGTGGAGAGAGAAACAGAGTTAAAGTTCCGAGTCAGTGGGACTTTGAGAACTGAAAAGGGGGGTAGAAACGCAAAGGGACTATTTAGTTGGAGGGAGGGTGGAGAGGTGCAGCGGAATAGATGGAAGCTCAGAGACTGATTACGAAGTCATGGACATAAGACAAATGGAGTGTTGAAGACTAAAGTTGGTGCTAATAATGACATAAAGATAAGGAATGAGACGAGGTTGGAGTTTAAAAAAAAAAGTAACATAGAACATACAGTGCAGAAGGAGGCCATTCGGCCCATTGAGTCTGCACCGACCCACTTAAGCCCTCACTTCCACCCTATCCCTGCAATCCAATAACCCGTCCTCAGCTTTTTTTTTCTTTTTGGTCACCAAGGGCGATTTATCATGGCCAATCCACCTAACCTGCACATCTTTGGACTGTGGGAGGAAACCGGAGCACCCGGAGGAAACCCACGCAGACACAGGGAGAAGGTGCAGACTCCGCACAGACAGTGGCCCAGCGGGGAATCGAACCTGGGACCCTGGCGCTGGGAAGCCACAGTGCTAACCACTTGTGCCATTGTGCATTTAGCTTCAAGTCTCAGTCAGTACACCAGGATTTAGTTAGTGGAGGGCAAGTAATAATAATAATCTTTATTAAGCTACATTAACACTAATGAAGTTACTGTGAAAATCCCCTAGCCGCCACATTCCGGCACCTGCTCAGGTACACCGAGGGAGAATTCAGAATGTCCAAATTACCTAACAGCACATTTTTTTGTGAAGTGTGGGAGGAAACCGGGGCACCCGGAGGAAACCCACGCAGACACGGGGAGATGGTGCCGACTCCGCACAGACAGCGACCCAAGCCGGGGATCGAGCCCGTGTCCCTGGCACAGTGAAGCAACGGTGCTAACCACTGTGCTACCGTGCCGCCCATAACCTACATCGAGAGGTGGACAGGAATTAGATTAGCTAGCTCCACTCATTAAATTAGTCACGGGGTAATAAAATGTAGGGAGCAGGTCACTGCCGCCCCCTGGCCAAGTCAATCCACCACTTTCTGGAGGGCTGAAGCAAACGAAGCAGGAAAATTGGGGAACAAAAAAAAAAGGAAGCGGCAGTACTTCAGTTTCTCCCGATTCGTGTCAATATGATACAGGAAAAATGTTATTCCTTGCAGCAGAAGTATTTAAGGGAAGTTTTAATAAAAGGCGCTGAAAATCATGAAAGGTTTGATAGAGTAAATCAGATAAAATGGTCTCGGTGACAGAAAGATTGGTAACCAGAGGATGCAGATTTACGGTAATTGCCAAATGAACCAGAGACGAGATTACTTTGTGCTGCAGGTTTCTACGGTCTGGAACGCGCTTCCTAATTGGAAAAGGAAAAATTAGAGTTATGGGGAAAAGGCAGAGACAAGTGGGACCGCTTGAGTGGCTCTTTCGAAGACCAAATCTAGGCAACTTAAAACTGATGAAGCTTTGGAGGAATATCGGAAAAGTAGGACAAATCTCAAACGCACAATAAAGAGGGCTAAAAGGGGTCATGAAATATCTTTGACTAAATCCCAAAGCCTTGTATTTGTATAAAAGGAGCAAGAGGATAACTAGAGAGAAAGGATTGACCCACTCAAAGACAAAAAAAGAGGGAATTTATGTGTGGAGTCCGAGGAAATGGGTGAGATTCTTAATGAGTACTTTGCATCGGTATTCACCAAGGAGAGGGACATGACGGATGTTGAGGTTAGGGATGGATGTTTAAATACTCTAGGTCAAGTAGGCATAAGGAAGGAGGAAGTTTGGGGTATTCTAAAAGGCATTAAAGGTGGACAAGTCCCCAGATCCGGATGGGATCTATCCCAGGTTACTGAGGGAAGCGAGGGACGAAATAGCTGGGGTCTGAACAGATATCTTTGCAGAATCCTTGAGCACGGGTGAGGTCCCGGAGGACTGGAGAATTACTAATGTTGTCCCTTTGTTTAAGAAGGGGAGCAGGGATAATCCAGGGAATTATAGACCTGTGAACTTGACGTCAGTGGTAGGCAAATTGTTGGAGAAGATACTGAGGGATAGGATCTATTCACATTTGGAAGAAAATAGACTTATAAGAACTAGGAGCAGGAGGGGGCCAGAGGAGCAGGAGTAAGCCATCTGGCCCCTCGAGCCTGCTCCGCCATTCAATGAGATCATGGCTCTTTTGTGGACTCAGCTCCACTTTCCGGCCCGAACACCATAACTGTTAATCCCTTTATTCTTCAAAAAACTATCTTTATCTTAAAACCATTTAATGAAGGAGCCTCGACTGCTTCACTGGGCAAGGATTCACAACCCTTTGAGTGAAGAAGTTCCTCCTAAACTCAGTCCTAAATCTACTTCCCCTTATTTTGAGGCAATGTCCCCTAGTTCTGCTTTCACCCGCCAGTGGAAACAACCTGCCCGCATCTATCCTATCTATTCCCTTCATAATTTTAAATGTTTCTATAAGATCCCCCTCATCCTTCTAAATTCCAACGAGTACAGCAGGGTGGCATGGTGGTTAGCATAAATGCTTCACAGCTCCAGGGTCCCAGGTTCGATTCCCGGCTGGGTCACTGTCTGTGTGGAGTCTGCACGTCCTCCCCCTGTGTGCGTGGGTTTCCTCCGGGTGCTCCGGTTTCCTCCCACAGTCCAAAGATGTGCGGGTTAGGTGGATTGGCCATGCTAAATTGCCCGTAGTGTCCTAATAAAAGTAAGGTTAAGGGGGGGGTTGTTGGGTTACGGGTATAGGGTGGATATGTGGGTTTGAGTAGGGTGATCATGGCTCGGCACAACATTGAGGGCCGAAGGGCCTGTTCTGTGCTGTACTGTTCTATGTTCTATGTACAGTCCCAGTCTACTCAACCTCTCCTCATAATCCAACCCCTTCAGCTCTGGAATTAACCTAGTGAATCTCCTCTGCACACCCTCCAGTGCCAGTATGTCCTTTCTCAAGTAAGGAGACCAAAACTGAACACAATACTCCAGGTATGGCCTCACTAACACCTTATACAATTGCAACATAACCTCCCTAGTCTTAAACTCCATCTCTCTAGCAATGAAGGACAAAATTCCATTTGCCTTCTTAATCACCTGTTGCACCTGTAAACCAACTTTGTGACTCATGCACTAGCACACCCAAGTCTCTCTGCACAGCGGCATGCTTTAATATTTTATCGTTTAAATAATAATCCTGTTTGCTGTTATTCCTACCAAAATGGATAACCTCACATTTGTCAACAACGTATTCCATCTGCCAGACCCGAGCCCATTCACATAACCTATCCAAATCCCTCTGCAGACTTTCAGTATCCTCTGCACTTTTCACTTTACCACTCATTTTAGTGTCGTCTGCAAACTTGGACACATTGCCCTTGGTCCCCAACTCCAAATCATCTATGTAAATTGTGAACAATTGTGGGCCCAACACAGATCCCCGAGGGACACCACTAGCTACTGATTGCCAACCAGAGAAACACCCACTAATCCCCACTCTTTGCTTTCTATTAATTAACCAATCCTCTATCCATGCTACTACTTTACCCTTAATGCCATGCATCTTTACCTTATCCAGCAACCTTTTGTGTGGCACCTTGTCAAAGGCTTTCTGGAAATCCAGATATACCACATCCATTGGTATATCTGGTTATCTACTGCACTGGTAATGACCTCAAAAAATTCCACTAAATTAGTTAGGCACGACCTGCCCTTTATGAACCCATGCTGCGTCTGCCCAATGGGACAATTTCTATCCAGATGCCTCGCTATTTCTTCCTTGATGATAGATTCCAGCATCTTCCCTACTACCGAAGTTAAGCTCAATGGCCTATAATTTCATGCTCTCTGCCTACCTCCTTTTTTAAACAGTGGTATCACGTTTGCTAATTTCCAATCCACCGGGACAACCCCAGAGTCTAGTGTATTTTGGTAAATCATCATTAGTGCATCTGCAATTTCCCTAGCCATCTCTTTTAGCACTCTGGGATGCATTCCATCAGGGCCAGGAGACTTGTCTACCTTTAGCCCCATTAGCTTGCCCATCACTACCTCCTTAGTGATAACAATCCTCTCAAGGTCCTCACCTGTCATAGCCTCATTTATATCAGTCGCTGGCATGTTATTGGTGTCTTCCACTGTGAAGACCGACCCAAAACTGTTCAGTTCCTCAGCCATTTCCTCATCTCCCATTATTAAAACTCCCTTCTCATCCTCTAAAGGACCAATATTTAGCTTAGCCACTCTTTTTTGTTTTATATATTTGTAAAAACTTTTACTGTCTGTTTTTATATTCTGAGCAAGTTTACTCTCATACTCTATCTTACTCTTCTTTATAGCTTTTTTAGTAGCTTTCTGTTGCCCCCTAAAGATTTCCCAGTCCTCTAGTCTCCCAGCAATCTTTGCCACTTTATATGCTTTTTCCTTCAATTTGATACTCTCCCTTATTTCCTTAGATATCCACGGTCGATTTTCCCTCTTTCTACCGTCCTTCCTTTTTGTTGGTATAAACCTTTGCTGAGCACTGTGAAAAATCGCTTGGAAGGTTCTCCACTGTTCCACCATAAAGTCTTTGCTCCCAGTCTACCTTAGCTAGTTCTTCTCATCCCATTGTAATCTCCTTTGTTTAAACACAAAACACTAGTATTTGATTTTACTTTCTCACCCTCCATCTGTATTTGAAATTCCACCATATTGTGATCGCTCCTTCCGTGAGGATCCCTAACTACGAGATCATGAATCAATCCTGTGATCAGTGGTAGGCAGCATGGTTTTGTGCAGGGAAGGTCATGTCTTACAAACCTAATAGAATTTTGAGGAAGTGACAAAGTTAATTGATGTGGGAAGGGCTGTAGATGTCATATACATGGACTTCAATAAGGCGTTTGATAAAAGTTTCCCATGGCAGGTTGATGGAAAAAGTGAAGTTGCATGGGGTTCAGGGTGTACTAGCTAGATGGATAAAGAACTGGCTGGGCAACAGGAGACAGAGTAGTGGTGGAAGGGAGTATCGCAATGGAGAAGGGTGACTAGTGGTGTTCCACAGGGATCCGTGCTCGGATCACTGTTGTTTGTGATATACATAAATCATCTGGACGAAGGTATAGGTGGTCTGATTAGCAAGTTTGCAGATGATACCAAGCTTGGTGGAGTTGCAGATAGCGAGGGTGACTGTCAGAGGATACAGCAAAATATAGATAGATTGGAGAGTTGGGCAGAGAAATGGCAGATGGAGTTCAATCCAGGCAAATGCGAGGCGCTGTATTTTGAAAGATCAAATTCAAGAGCGGACTATACGGTCAATGGAAGGGTCTTGGGGAAAATTAACGTAGAGAGATCTGGGAGTTCAGGTCCATTGTACCCTGAAGGTGGCAACGCAGGTTGATATAGTGGTCAAGAAGGCAAACAGCATGCTTGCCTTCATCAGACGGGGTATTGAGTACAAGAGTCGGCAGGTCATGTTACAGTTGTATAGGACTTTGGTTAGGCCACATTTGGAATACTCCGTGCAGTTCTGGTCGCCACATTACCAGAAGGATGTGGATGCTTTAGAGAGGGTGCAGAGGAGGTTCACCAGAATGTTGCCTGGTATGAAGGGTGCTAGCTATGAAGAAAGGTCGAGTAGATTAGGATTGTTTTTGTTGGAAAGACGGAGGTTGAGGGGGGACCTGATTGAGGTCTACATGAGAGGTATGGACAGGGTGGATAGCAACAAGCTTTTTCCAAGAGTGGGGGCGTCAATTATAAGGGGTCACGTTTCAAGGTGAGAGGGGGAAAGTTTAAGGGAGATATGTGTGGAAAGTTTTTTTCTTTTTACGCAGAGGGTGGTGGGTGCCTGGAACTCTTTGCCAGTGGAGGTGGTAGAGGCGGGCACGATAGCATCATTTAAGATGCATCTGGACAGATATATGAACGGGCGGGGAACAGAGGGAAGTAGATCCTTGGAAAATAGGCAACAGGTTTAGATAAAGGATCTGGATCGGCTCTGGCTGGGAGGGCCGAAGGGCCTGTTCCTGTGCTGTAATTTTCTTTGTTCCAAATATAGGAGGCATCAGCTGAATGGCCTCCTTCTGTGCTGATTACTAAACAGTGCATTACAGTTAACCGCATCAATCCAGCAGTCACAGACTTGTAATCACCGATATTTCACCCATCTTAATGTAGTTCAGAATGTTCTTTCTGAATTCACCAGTTCGGACAAATTGTACGGCTGGCCACTTTAAAGTGAAGACTGTACAAATCAGAAACTCACATTGTTACAGCTCGTGAAACTCCGAACGGCACTGACTAATTAGGAGGCAGTGGTACTTTGGTGATCGATGTTAGGTTTTTAGGACAGGGCCAAGCAGAGGCGGATTGCTTTGATACCTGGGCCCTAACTGGTCAATTTACCCTCAGCAATTTCTTAATTGAAGCAAATTAAAAGTTAGAAGAATTTATCTACTTGCAATAGACAAGAGTGGGCAGTTATTGAATGTGGGCAGCAAACTTGCAAAAATCTTGATTATTAATGTTATTATGCTCCCTGACGTCTGCTGTTGCACAAACAGTACTCAACCCAACAACAAACACTTGCTTTACTAATGAAAATTCCTCCACCTGACAAAGAAACACGATGTTGCAAGGGACACAGATTTTGTGGACTGCAACCTTAGACCAGTTCAAGTCTCACAGCAAGTGCTGCTTGTGTGAAGTGTTAAAGATCGGGAGTGTGAACAGGTGCCAGCAGGCACTGTGCATCACTGTACCAGTGAGATGACGATATCATCCAATAGTGATGATGGCTGCATTGCAATGTTCCAAAATGCTTTAGCTATGCGAGGAGCTAGTGCCAAGTCTACTTGAGTCTTGCAAGCCCATCTGTCTGATGGACTGTCCTTCAGCCAGTTCCAAGTAGCTAGATTAAATATGTTCGGAGCCAAGCAAAGCAACATGTTGGTGTGAGGTAGGTTCTTTCCTGTCCTTGCCCACACGAGTTTTCCAACTCGCTGGAGAAGCTAGCAGGCTCGCCAAAGGTCAGGACGAGAAAATCTGGTTGTGCAAACCAGCTTTATAAAGATGGATCCCACGGCAGTGCAAGTAGAGGTTGGGACCAGGTCTCACTCAAGGCGGCATAAGGAAAGGGACGAGGAAGAAAATGAGGGTGTTACGAGGGCTGCGCAATTATGCAAGATGCACTTTCCAGACGGAGAAATTTTCACACAAGTCACTTACGTTGGAGGAGTCTAGGGGTAGCTCGTAAAAGGAGCGGTTCACTAAAGTAGAATTGATGAGAGCAGCTTGCAGTAGAAGCAGGTGGCAGAATGCCATTCGTGAAGGTAAACGCCACCTTGACAACATATTAAAGCTAAATGTTAAATTCATGCGTTAAACGTGGTCCTTCCTGCCTCACACACTGCAGCAGGAAGCTGCACAAGGACGGGTGACAGGAGGCACCGTTCTGAAGCCAGGCAACTTCTACAGGCAACCAAAGAGCATCACTGCCCGAGAACTGGACCAGGCGGGGTTCGAAATGTTGAAAATCAAATGGACTGCAAGGAAAGACATACTAGCTTCTCACCAGTTCTTCACAGAGTAAAATCTGGAGAGCAGTTTTGCACTGAATATCATTCCTAACAGCCTGCACTTGTCAGTACACTGCATGCAAGCTGAGAAGAGCTTTGTAGATACCACCTGGAATGCAGTGCTCCATAGCAGAATCTATGTTGCAGGGCCAGTGTTTCAAAACATCTAGAGTGAAAGACCTGATAGACCAGTGTAATTTCCCCACGTAATGACTTGGGTATTAATAGTCTAGATGCAAGCCTGGCGATACAATGGTACATTGGAGACTACAAAATTGCCCGCAGTCAGTCACACTCCTACTTTACACTTAATGTAACTTAACTAGGCATTGAAGAACAATGAGGCATATGGATATTGGACTATTTACCAAGCCAAGAACAACTTTGGCTCAAGAATATATTTAAGCCACGGGCAGGGCAATACTGAGCAATCGCCAAGTTGAATATAATTTATTAAGTGCTCACTTGAAAGCCAAAGCTATAGGCAAGCTGAGTATATGTGGCATTCATTTTGTAGAAAACAGAATCTAAATGTGTGCCCAGAAGTATTCGAACATACTACCCTGCGGGAGTCACAAATGCAGACCCTCATCTTGGCTCAACTGTTGCCATCGTTCACACAACCCAAATTACAAACCTAGTGGGTTTTTAAAAAATTCCTCAGATTAAAAGCATTTGAACCCGGACACTGCTCTGTTTTCAAACATTTAAATTGAGAGTAGTCACACTGGTGGCTGCATAAATATTTATACACTGCTTAAAATTCCAACAGCAACATCCGTGATATTTCCAGCATTATGTTGATGAAGCAGCAATGTAATTCTGTGCTTGAGCTGGTTTGTCTCAGACACAGCAGCTACAACTGGCCTCGGCACCCAGGTTAAAAAAGGCACCTGGGTGTGTGTGTGTGTGTGTGTGTGTGTGTGTGTGTGTGTGTGTGTGTGTGTGTGTGTGTGTGTGTGTGTGTGTGTATGTGTGTGTGTATGTATGTGTGTGTGTTGATGGTGGGGGGGGGGGGGGGTCGCCACATTTCATAGTTATCATACAATTTACGGTGCAGGAGGCCATTCGGCCCATCGAGTCTGCACCGGCTCTTGGAAAGAGCACCCGACCCAAGTCCACACCTCCACCCTATCCCCATAACACAGTAACCCCACCCAACCCCAAGGGCAATTTATCACGGCCAATCCACCTAACCTTTGGACTGTGGGAGGAAACCGGAGCACCCGGAGGAAACCCACGCAGACTCGGGGAGAACATGCAGACTCCGCACAGACAGTGACCCAAGCCGGGAATCGAACCTGGGACCCTGGAGCTGTGGAGCAATTGTGCTAACCAGTGTGCTACCGTGCTGACCTTTTCCATGTGGAACTTAGCCACAGGCCCTTTGATTACAAAGGGCATCACCACAGAGCACAATACCGCCCTCACCCTTTCCCAAGCCCATTCCAGAAATCGCAAAGCTGCATCTGTGCAGATGCAAGACAGCATACAGCTGATCAGGATAGGGTGCCAGGGTTTAAAGGATATAATTAAGACATGTATTTTTTTTTGTGAGATTCTTAATGATTTTTTAAAAAATGTAATTCTATTTTGGGCAGATACATGGATAGGAAAGCTTTAGAGCGACATGGATCAAATGAGGTTACATTAGATGAGCGTTTTGGTTGGCATGGACCAGTTTGGGCCGAAGGGTCTGTCTCCATGCCGTAGATTCTATGATTCTAGAGTACCCAATTATTATTTTTCCAATTAAGGAGCAATTTAACGTGGCCAATCCACCTACCCTGCACATCTTTGGGTTGTGGGAGCGAAACCCATGCAGACACTGGGAGAATGTGCAATCTCCTTATGGGCAGAGACCCGGGGCCTGGATCGAACCCAGGTCCTCAGCGCCGGGAAGGTGCTTAATATGATGACGGGATTCAATAGGGTAAACATAGCAGATTATTTCCTCCGATAGAGGACATAGATCCAACCCATTTAAGAGAGAAATGAAGGTTTCCCCAAATTGTAGCAGAAATCTCGAACTCCCTCCCAGGGTGGCTGTAGATTCTGGGGGTCAGTTGAAACTTTCAAGATGATGAAGATAGGAGGTTAGGCAACGTTGTCAATGGGCATGACACAAAGGCAGGTTAGTAGAGTGGAGGTACAGAGCAGCAGTGACCTAATTGAACGGCCTTCTCCTGTTGCCATGATGAACAAACTGATTCAATGTCACATTAACAGCAACAGTCTTTCTCATTTCTTCTTGTCTGGCTCCTTCTCCAGGAACATGGTCTAGATTGTGACATTGTTTGAAATATGTACTGAGGTTTTTAAAACTAATAACCGAGAATTCAATCCCAAAGCAAATCCGCTGCCTTTGGGCACAGAATTTACAGGGCAGAAGGAGGCCATTCGACCCATCGAGTCTGCACTGGCCCTTACAAAGAGCACACTACTGAAGACCACGTAACAAACCTATCCCCGTAACCCCCACTTAACATTTTCTGGATGTTAAGGGCAACCAAGGGGAATTTAGCATGGCCAATCCACCTAACAACACCTCGGGACTTGTGGGGGGGGGGGGGGAAACCCACGCAGACACGGGGAGGACGTGCAGATTCCGCACAGACAGTGACCCAGCCAGGAATCGAACCCGGGAACCCTGGAGCTGTGAAGCAACTGTGCTACCGTGCTGCCCGAATCGTCCCGAGCTGCGAGCTCACATATGAAGACAGCTACTACACAATTCAATTTAAACATCATTCACAAACATTGTCCATATTCAATTCTGTAAGTACACTTGGAAATATCAGAGAAAAAGCATATAGATTCTTTGCCACAGATTTCTTTCCCACAGATTCTTTTTGGGGCAAGGAGGGTGGTATATGCTGAACAGCACAGCTAGAGTCTGGAATCATCAAAGTCCTCAGTTAGCCAAGAGTAAGGGAAATTTACAAGACTTACAGTAGAAAGTCTAATCTGAGCAGGCATCAAAATGAGTGACTGCAATCACTTGTGTTGGAGCCAAGAGAGCATTTGGGTCTCTGGTGCTCTTCAATTCAGAATGCTGGCCACCATATATTTTGCTCTGTGTTACTGAGAGTTTGGCTCAAGTTAGAATCAGAGCATGATGGGAAACGGAATGAGAGTTTGGTCAAGTTAAATCAGAGCCTGATGGGAAATGGAAGTCACGTCTGTGTACCAGCTTTGTGAAATAAATTGTTCCTGTGAGAACGCGTTATCATGACCTTGACAGTCTGTGAGAATCTGTGGTGGGAACGAAACACAGCCGGGGGAAGATTCACTCCTTGGGACTTTCTGATAAAGAATTACTATGCTATGAAACTAACTATTATTAATGATGGGAAGGGAATAATTACTTAAAGGAGGGGCGTACTGGGCTAATTGTATCACTAATGATTGAAAGGTGCGATGGGTTTTGTAAGAATATATAGTCAACTGTAGCTGAGAGAAATTTGCTTTTTCACTTGCTGTAACTCTGAGTCACAGCTGTGCTACAGCCCCGCGGTAAATAAACGGTTCTTTTAAGTTATCTGCTGTTCGACTGATGATTACATCTGGACGGCAAAATTTAGTATTATCATTTGGTGGAGGATGCGGGCATCTCTAGTGCGTGGACAGAAGCAGACAGTGTAAGCAGCAGATCGCCTCCGGATGCATAGGGGAAAATAGGGCCCCCAATTGTGAGTATTTTTTCACTTTGGCTTTTCCCCTTCGCTGTCCCGGTCGCGAGCCTGTCCTACTGCCTGCTGCTGGAGACGTCCCTACGAGATTCAGATCAGTCCGGCGAACCCCAGAAACTTAAAGAGCTTGGGTTAGAGTCCCTGAGGCTAAAATTCCTCAAAAGAACCGTTAAAAACCTCTAAAGAACAAGGGTTGGAGTCCCTAAGAAATAGTTAAAGGCGGTAAAGAGATATCGATGACAACATGGTCCTTGTTATTACCTACAACCTTCGCCATAAAAGGTTCCCGTTAACTTTATAAGGCGGGTGACATAGAATCTTTACCGGGCAGCACGGTAGCATTGTGGATAGCACAAACGCCTCACAGCTCCAGGTTCGAATCCCGGCTTGGTTCACTGTCGGTGTGGAGTCTGCACGTTCTACCCATGTGTGCGTGGGTTTCCTCCAGTTCCCTCCCACAGTCCAAAGATGTGCAGGTTAGGTGGATTGGCCATGATAAATTGCCCTTAGGGTCCAAATTACCCTTAGTGTTAGGTGGGGTTACTGGGTTATGGGGATAGGGTGGAGGTATGGGCTTAGGTAGGGTGCTCTTTCCAAGAGCCGGTGCAGACTCGGTGGGCCGAATGGCCTCCTTCTGCACTGTAAATTCTATCTATATTTACGGTGTCACCTTCGAGCTGTTGATTGGTTTGTACGGAGCGCGATTACTCCGTGATTTAAATTATAATCTCCTGCAGATGTGGATAACTCTGCTTAACAACACACAGGGCAAATAGCGTGCGGACCCTGACATAAAACATCACACGTAATCTCCTTAATCAATTGGAAATCAGGGCAGGATAACCCTGTAATAAATTCAAAATTGGATTAGTTATCTCGGATCGCTATTAAAATTGTAATCAGAAGGACCATCTGGCATCAGATAAGGGAGTGTGGCCCCTACAGTTATAGCCACAGGCACAGACAGGGACTAGTGCATTAAGGGAGGGTGTATAGCCCCTATAGTTATAGCTACAGAAGAGGTTTCAGCATCATCATGATCCTTGCCTTTGTCTAAAAGTGCGCCCGCGATAAGAGGCTTTAGAAGGGTGCGCGATCAACCCCAAGGTAACAACATAACAAGGACGTCATAACCTTGTAGTTAGATAGGCTTGCAGGCACAGATGAGCCTGCCTAAATCGGCCAACAGGGTAGGATAATCCTGTTTAAATTCATAATTGAATAAGTGGTTCAGGACCATTTTGCCAAATGAACGATAATCGCAAGGATCATTAACTGCCAATAGTGTTAAGAGATGGGTAATACGTTAGATACAACTTCTGATAGTGGAAGCACGCTTCAAACCCGTGTGAACAATATCCAGAATATTCCAAGCAACTGAGACAATTGTCAGGAGAATTGCATAAAAATTTAGGAGAAGAAAAATGGCCACTGGGGAAAACTAATGCATTAAAATTGGGTATAAAATTGACAGAGAAAGGAAGAGTTAAAACAGCCAAGGTCTTTAAAAAAAGGAATGCGCATATGGGAAAAGAACCAAGTCATTAGGCTATCCGCCTTGAATCTGTATATTAATCCATCATATGAGTTTAAGCTCAAGTGGGATAAGGTGCTGTCAGGGACTGCGGAGTTCCCAAATCTTATCTCCCAGAATTCTGGCATAATAAACTGCTTTGTTACTGATACTCAGGCCTTCATGTGAATATTTTCACCCCTAACATTTGGTGTAATTCTGGAAGGATGTTGCTGAGCTGGACGCTTTGCTCAGTATTTTCATTGAGCTATTGTGACAGAAAATTCTGTCTCGCAACTCTGATATTTGTGACCAGTGAGAATGTGTATGCTTGGTCTGTGAATGTTAATATCTCTCTGCTACGATTTATCTTCTGAGAAAGTAACCTTGGGTTTATAATCTGGAATTTTAGAATAGGCTCCAGAAGGATTTTTACTTAACTGTAAGACACCTCATATAGGAAAAAATAGCTGTTTAAGCGTAAAAATTAATTCCCAGTTTTAAAATTAAAGAAAACACCGTTTGCAATTAAGAGTGAATTTTATCCCATGATTATACAAGCTGAAACATTTTAGACTATGATTACCTTGTTTTTGATGGATGGACATTGAGTCAAACAGGTGTTCGAGTCTGGCGCAGGCCAGTTGGGATTGTGCTGGGGTGTGATCAGATCGCTTGGGACAGATATGAGATAGCATACCATGGACGATTTTGTCACCATTTTAGAGAGAAAGAGAGCGAAAGAGAGAGCCAGAGACCAAGAGAGGGACTGATAGAGACAACGAAAGTTGAGAGAGCGAAAGAGAGCGAGTCAGGGAGAGGCAGAGACGGAGAGGTAGGCAGATAAAGAGAAAGAGCGACAAGAGTTCCAAAGACAGACAGAGTTACGTAGAGAGGGAGAGGGACAAGAGAGAGGAATATTTGGCTAATGGTAAAATTCTTGGTAGTGTGGATGAGCAGAGGGATCTCGGTGTCCATGTACATAGATCCCTGAAAGTTGCCACCCAGGTTGATAGGGTTGTGAAGAAGGCCTATGGTGTGTTGGCCTTTATTGGTAGAGGGATTGAATTCCGGAGCCATGAGGTCATGTTGCAGCTGTACAAAAATCTGGTACGGCCGCATTTGGATTATTGCGTACAGTTCTGGTCGCCTCATTATAGGAAGGATGTGGAAGCTTTGGAACGGGTGCAGAGGAGATTTACCAGGATGTTGCCTGGTATGGAGGGAAAATCTTATGAGGAAAGGCTGATGGACTTGAGGTTGTTTTCGTTAGAGAGAAGGAGATTAAGAGGTGACTTAATAGAGGCATACAAAATGATCAGAGGGTTAGATAGGGTGGACAGTGAGAGCCTTCTCCCGCGGATGGAGGTGGCTAGCACGAGGGAACATAGCCTTAAATTGAGGGGTAATAGATATAGGACAGAGGTCAGAGGTAGGTTTTTTACGCAAAGAGTGGCGAGGCCGTGGAATGCCCTACCTGCAACAGTAGTGAACTCGCCAACATTGAGGGCATTTAAAAGTTTATTGGATAAGCATATGGATGATAATGGCATAGTGTAGGTTAGATGGCCTTTAGTTTTTGACTTCCCATGTCGGTGCAACATCGTGGGCCGAAGGGCCTGTACTGCGCTGTATCGTTCTATGTTCTAGAGAGGGAAAGAATTCATATTTCATTTTCTTAGTTTGACTTTAAAGAGAGGGAAAGAATTCATATTTTATTTTCCTAGTTTGACTTTAAAGAGGGGGAAAGAATTGATATTTCATTTTCAGACTTTGACTTTAGAAGTTTTGTTATGAGCTGTGATTATTTGAAAGCTTCAAATTGTCTACGCATTGCCTTTAAAGATTACAGTATGAGTACAGTTAACAATTTTCTCTTTTCAAAGGCTATTAGCATTTCCAGGGTAATTTTGATATACAAGGAATTTTAATCAGGGTGCAAAATCACGTATGTAAGAATAAGAAAATATTAGTTTTATGGTGTTCAGTGGAAGTTGGGATAATTGAAATACATATGACAAGTTGCAATGCATATGACATATGATCAAGCCGGTGTTTCATTAGTTCAGGGTTAAAACTTCCCTGACAAATAATCATCAGTAGGGTAAAACTAACCTGTCTCACAACTCAGCTATTTTAATTATGAGATTGCAGAAGTAAGTATAGATGGGTAAATAAAATATGTCCATGATCATGTTCATCTGGGAAAGAACCACGATACAGCGCAAAATTGGTTCAGAGATTCAGTAACATATTGTGTTTGATATTTTAAAATAATTGTTCAAAATTAGCTTGGAAATTAAAACTTCAGGAAAGTAACTCTGATTACAGCAACTCCATAGAGAGAACAGAACATATCATTCTAGACTTGATAACAGGAATTTTACAGCAATCCAACTTTTACTCCCAGTCCATTGGAATGAAAAATATATAAAAAACGTTTAGAGATGCGAATGGCATCATTCCAATTTATTCACCCACTATACGCCCCTTTTTGTCTCTGCAAGAAAATTAATCCTTTCAACAAACTTTTGTGTATAATCCAGAAGATGTCTTGACACTCCCATGCTGGGTTTGCCTATGAGCTCTGGCCCTTTTAATTCTGATAACGTAATGAAAAGTCCACACAGCTGAAGATGCATTTTAATTGGAACTTACAAATCCAAGTTTTGAATTTTCAGATTTTCTCAGATTAATTAAGCCACTCTGTCCCATGCAGAATGGATCTTTGGTGTTAGAACATAGGACGTGTAGTGCAGATAATTGTGATGACTCTTGAGATCTCAGAACCACTACAAGCACTTCAAGGTGCTTGAACATCATTGACTTATTGACTTCACGTACACAGGATCATAGATCATAGAATTTACAGTGCAGGAGGCCCATCGAGTCTGCACCGGCTCCTGGAAAGAGCACCCTACCCAAGGTTAACACCTCCACCCTATCCCCATAACCCAGTAACCCCACCCAACACTAAGGGCAATTTTGGACACCAAGGGCAATTTATCATGTCCAATGCACCTAACTTGCACATCTTTGGACTGTGGGAGGAAACCGGAGGAAACCCACGCACACATGGGGAGGATGTGCAGACTCCGCACAGACAGTGACCCAAGCCAGAATTGAACCTGGGACCCTGGAGCTGTGAAGCGATTGTGCTATCCACAATGCTACCGTGCTGCCCTAACATGGATACATGTTGCTCTATGAACTCTGGTGCTTTAGATAATGCATCCCAGCAGTCAGGGACTGGACCAAGGACATAGCTTATTTTAATGCTTGACTACAGCTACATTCGGGGAAAGACATCGGATGCGTATACAACTTGTGTCTACTTCTCGCCCGTTCCGGTATTGTTCATAATATGAATTAAATATGTACAGTGTTTTAAGTAAGGTTGTTATGAAGCAGTATGTACAGGCAGTATCCGCTAAAACAACAAGCTATTCCCAGCCTGGGCTCTCATTCAGTCACGGCCTTACTAGGCCAGCTCCAAACTCAGCATCACACCATGGCTCGACAGAACAAGTATGAGGTTTATCTCTTGAACAATCCAAAGCTCCAATTCCACCATTGCACCATTATTAATCCTGCAAATTTTCTCACCAATCCACCCCTTGAGCAAGAACACCCTGGACACGATTGCATGTCACTTATAAAGGATGATTCATCTGTCAGGGAGGACCTGTCGGATGCCCCTCTTAACGACCCAGACCTGACCATGTTCACAGAAGGAAGTGCTTGCATCGGTGAAAGGGGGGAGCGGTCATCAGGAAATACGACAGTAAATCAGAAATGCGATAGTAAATCAGGACGGGAAAACCTTGGAGGCAGCAGCCCCGTTCTCAGCCCAAGCCGAGTTATTTGCCCTAATTCGCGCCCGTGTCCTCGGAAGGGATTTAAGGGTGACTATTTATATAGACTCTAGATATGCCTCTGGAGTCACGCATGACTTTGGTACAAGAAAAAAAAAGAATTTTTGACATCCGCCGACAAACAAATTTCACACAAGGCATTAGTTTCTCACTTGCTACAGGCCCTAATGTTGCCCAAACAAATGGCGGTTATTTTTTTTTAAATTTAAAAATAAATAAATTTAGAGTACCCAATTCATTCTTTCCAATTAAGGGGCAATTTAGCACGGCCAATCCACCGAGCCTGCACATCTTTTGGGTTGTGGGGGCGAAACCCACGCAAACACGGGGAGAATGTGCAAACTCCACACGGACAGTGACCCAGAGCCGGGATCAAACCTGGGACCTCAGCGGCGCGAGGCAGCAGGGCTAACCCACTGCGCCACCGTGCTGCCCTACAAATGGCAGTTATAAAATGCACTGCCCATACATCGGGTAAAACCCCCAACAGATATAGGAAATACACAGGCAGACCACCAACCCAAAGAAGCTTCCCAATGGAAGGAGATGGCGGTGCCAAAAATTATGAGTCAGACTAAAAGCTCACCAAGCCAGTCTCCCTCGGAAAAGCCAAAGCCAACTATTGCCGACGTCGTTAAGTTGCAGGACGCTCCTAAAAGTATGAAAGAGTTGTGGGAAGAATTGGGATGTCATTATGATCACGTAACTAAATTGTGGGTCACCCCGGCAGGACAAACTTGTCTGACCGACGCCATGGCAACCTGGGTCACTGAATGTGTTCACTTTGCAACTCATTGTGGTGCACGAGCTACGGGTGATATATTGCTGAAGACTTGGTGGCATCCAAGCTGCAGGAAATAGCACAAAAACATTAGCAGTCCTTATCTGGTATGTCAGCAATATAACCCTGGAAAAGCAATACCCTGTGAAATGGGTAAAGCCCGGTTACCGGAAGGTCCCTTTGAGACACTCCAGAGGGATTACATTGAGTTGGAAAGATGCCAATGTTATAAGACCATAAGATATAGGAGTGGAAGTAAGGCCATTCGGCCCATCGAGTCCACTCCGCCATTCAATCATGGCTGATGGGCATTTCAACTCCACCTACCAGCATTCTCCCCGTAGCCCTTAATTCCTCGCGACATCAAGAATTTATCTATCTCTGCCTTGAAGCCATTTAGCGTCCCGACCTCCACTGCACTCCGCGGCAATGAATTCCACAGGCCCACCACTCTCTGGCTGAAGAAATGTCTCCGCATTTCTGTTGTATTGGTTATTGTTGATGTATTTAGTAAAGTGGATAGAAGTTTACCCCACTGTTGATAACAAAGCTTCCACGGTAGTAAAAGTTTTGATGTGAGAAATTGTTCCTAGATTTGGGATTCCACATTGATTAAGCTCTGATAATGGACCTCATTTTATGGGACAGATCAATAAGGAATTCTGTACTCAGCTGGGAATAAAACAGCAATGACATTGCGCGTACCGACCCCAGGCAGCGAAAATGGTAGAAAGAGCTAATCAGACATTAAAAATGAAACTGACAAAACTACAGGCAGAGACTAGAGACTGGAGCCAGTTGGCTCAAATTATTGCCTATTGCCCTCTTCCAGATACATGCAACCCCAGCCGGAAAGACAAGACTGAGTCCTGCCAAAATTCTATACGGCAGACCCTTTCGCACTCCCTGGGACCAAGAAAACAATGACTACTGAAATGGCCAACTATGTGATAACCTTAACTAAGGTGTTGAAAGGCCTCCATTCACAGGTGCGAGCTGCTTATGAGGAAATACCTCCCTTCCGTCACTATGAATCCGGGAGAGTATGTCCTGATTCGTAATTGGATTAGGAAAGGACTGGGGAAAAATGCCTGAACCCACATCCATCATTGTAAGGCCTTAAAGTAAAAAAAAAAGTTACCTTTTTGCTTCCAAGCCCTAGGTTACAGTTCTACCCAACCTGTAGGATGAACTACCTACTTATCACCGTAGTCCTGCTGGGACTCTTGGAGTCAAATGGGGAGGCCAAGCAAAGAACCTGTGGAGGTAGCGGAAAACAAGTCCATCACCTGTATCGGGACGACACATTACGCTGCATCAACAACGGCCCCAAGGAAGGAGGACCCTGGAATGTGACCCCGGTGGACGGATGTTCGACCTACGTGTGACGGCCGCACCAAACCCTGCTCCTTGATGGAAGAACTGAAGGAAGATTGCCCTGCCATCGGATTGGATGTAGTTGGGACAATAGCTGCAAAAACAGGCATAGTACCGCCAGGACAAAAGTATAAGGGAGAGATGTGTTAGTGCAGAACAACCCTTATAGGCAAGAAAGTGAAAGGGATCAAACATTAACCCTTCAAAGGACAAGACGTAATGTAAACGAAAGACAGAAAAGGGAATTACATGTAAACACTTATCTGGGCGGATCATGGGGGTCGTATCTGGTGCATGGATTAATGATCCTGGGAGTTGTAATACTGATAATAATCATATTTAGCTTCCTAATGAAGCTAAATTTCCTAATTTAGCTTGTGTAAAAGTGTCAGTGCAGCAGTAATTCCACAACAGTGAATACAGCAACATGAAGTGAGCCTAATGGATGAGAAAGAAGATGCAGAGGGAAGGAGGAAAAAGATAGAAGTGCAGATAGAATGGGAAAGACCGAGACAAGTGGCTATGGATTAGAAGTTATCATGAAATGATAAAAGGGGGGAAATGAGAGTTTGGCTCAAGTTAGAATCAGAGCATGATGGGAAATGGAATGAGAGTTTGGTCAAGTTAAATCGGAGCCTGATGGGAAATGGAAGTCACATCTGTGTACCTGCTTTGTGATATAAATTGTTCCTGTGAGAACGCGTTATCATGACCTTGACAGTCTGTGAGAATCTGTGGTGGGAACGAAACACAGCAGGGGGAAGATTCACTCCTTAGGACTTTTGATAAAGAATTAATATGCTATGAAACGAACTGCATTATTAATGATGGGAAGGGAATAATTACTTAAAGGAGGGGCGTAATGGGCTAATTGTATCACTAATGATTGAAAGGTGCGATGGGTTTTGTAAGAATATATAGTCAACTGTAACTGAGAGAAATTTGCTTTTTCACTTGCTGTAACTCTGAGTCACAGCTGTGCTACAGCCCCACGGGTAAATAAACGGTTCTTTTAAGTTATCTGGTGTTCGACTGATGATTACATCTGGATGGCAAAATTTAGTATTATCATTTAACAAGGCACATAATGGGATTGACACTCTGCGCCGACAGCCCTCACTATTCACCACAGCCATCATTGCAGCAGGAGGCTAAATCAATAAGCCTCATCACCCCAGAGCTGGGCTTTGGATAAGGCAGAAGGGGGCTTGGAAGAGGTCAAGAAAGGCAAGATTTGGAATCAAGGTCTGGTGACTCCTGTTGGAAAATACACGTATGGCTGAGGGAATAATCATAGCGAAGGAGACCATCGAGTCTGCACAGCCCTTGGAAAGAGCACCCTATTTAAGCCCACCCCTCTACCCTATCTCCATAATCTAGTAACCCAGTAACCCCACCTAACCATTTTGGGCACCACGGGCAATTTAGCCTGGCCAATCCACCTAACCTGCACATCTTTGGACTGTGGGAGGAAACCGGAGCACCCGGAGGAAACCCATGCAGGCGCGGGGAGAACGTGCAGACTCCACACAGACAGTGACCCAAGCACCCCCCCCCCCCCCCCCAAAGAACTTTATGCCTCAGCTACAAATAGCCACCAATCACCCCACCCACTGCTAAAGCGACTGAATACTCAGCGCGACATCACAATCTCCTGGCCAAGGCACAGCACCATCCCACCGTGCAGGAATTCAACTTTTTAGTGGCCGAATTATGCTCAACATTTGAGCATCTATCTTACAGAATAACCCGGAATGTCGACAGAAGAGAAAGGCAGATAACCAACTAGGACAACTTGGAGGAAGATCACTAAATGGTTGGCTGAACATTTGCCTTTAAAGACATTCTATTTTTAAAAATACATTTTAGTGGGTTACCTCCCTATTGAAGCTCAGCATTACGGAGGGGTGCCCTGAAGGCCCAATACTCAGTGTCAATCCCCTGGTTTGGCACGGAGTCACTTCTGCAGTTTTATACAATACTAGACCACACCCACCACCACGATTGCCCCAGCTGGATTGCTTGGTGCATTATGTTAAAACAACAATTGGCCACATCGAAACATTTAGTGTTGCTCCCCTCCCATCTGCTGCACCAGCACTGACTTACTAAACTCTTACTCCAACCCCAAAACTCACTCTGTCTTTTCTTAGTGCGTGCTATTACCATCCTGTGCCTCCCAAAGCTCTTTTCCAAATGCAAACTCCAAGAATAGCTTGCAGCGTCACCCAGCACAGGATTGGACGGTGAAACCAGCACATCTATACTGCCGATGACTTCACCGTCACAAAAGGAGAGCTAATGGGACAACTTCCAGCTCAGCTCACACCCTCTCTACACGAGTGAGACATTCTTCAGTGCAGCCGAATCCAAAAAAGTGAAAAAATTGTTTCAAAGCTGCATAATTTTCACCTCTTGAAAAGATGCTGACTCATCCCTGGGCGCTTTGCCAACAGCACAAAG